>NC_028646.1:35998298-36005375 GCF_001406875.1 Solanum pennellii
CAACGTTAGAACTCGCCTTAATGCTACTTGCCGGACCAAGGAGGTAGATAATAGGAAAAGAATTATTAACATAGATTTAGTGTATACTATCTAATAGGCTAGTATTGATTGGTACGAGGTAGTAACTTAGTCAAATATCGAATACGATGCTTAATATGAGGTAACGATAAGGGTTAGGAAAGCAACACACGTAGCCGGACCAAGGTGCGGAGTGAGATTTTTTTCTTATGCATAATCCTAAGCACATTGTTACCAACCAAGTCAAAGAAAAATCTATATTTTTTTTTGCCCCAGTTTATGTGACTACGATCTTTTAAAAAAAAATTTCGGTTGGACCGAACCTCACAATAAGGTTTCCTACGTATCTTCTTAATACAAGAATCAGGTCTAACGTAGTTCCAAAATATAAGTAAAAATATATTTTCTTAAGGACAAAATTCCCTTTTTAATATATACACATATTATTTAATTTTTAAATTTTTAAATAATAATTAAGATATTTTTTGAATTTTTTAATTTTTAAATAAGGATCACCGAACCCAAGAAAGGTTGCCTACGTATCTCATCAAGGTGAGAATCTGGTGTGCGTACTTCGTTCAGATTGAACACTTAAATAATTTTTGTTAGAAATTTGTTGACAAATGCAACTCTTTTCTTCGTTTAAAGTGATACAAGAAAACTTTTAAAATTTCTTTTTTTGAACTTTACATTGTAAAAGAAATTTTTTTTTTCTATCGTTCTGATTTTAATTTAAACTGGTAAATTGAGTTATTTATCAAGATAGATCCGATCATATGTATACTCTTTCATTAAATCATATATAAATGATTCAAATAATGAAGTCTATTAGGAACTATCACATTTGGTTTCAGTTATCAAGCTTAAACTCGTGAAGAAAAGTATCTAAACTGGCTGTAAAACGAGCTGACAACTCGAGTTAGGGAGTAGCAACGTACCAGTAGCACGCTTTCCGGCTTTGTGCATGGGTGCTCCCATCCTAAATGGTGTGACTAAATATCCTTCACCATGGACCGAAGATCCACTAGCTATCATTAAAAAATTGGGGTGCGCAGTCGCAATTCCCATAATTATATTAATGAATACTCATAGTTGTGTGCAAGGAAACATTTTAGATACCGTTCAAATAATATTAAAATAAAAATAAATATACAATTTGCTCTTTAAGACAATAAATATAATATCCAAAAACGTAAATAAATAAGTCATAGTCATACATAAATTAATATTTAAATCTCGAATTCTAGTAAATACCCAGCGGAGTCGCCATCTGTCACGCCCCTTTTTTTCTCTCACTCAATATTTTTTAATTTTTTATTCGTTTTGAAAGAAAAGAGTTTTTCCAATTAAAGTGACGTTTTGAAAAGGGATAATTATTATTTAGAGTCGCCACTTGGAATTGAGTTTGGGTGTTCCAAGTCACCTTATTTAAATCACTAATCAAAAGTAAATTTGACTCTATTTTATTGGTGTGTGAACTAAAAATTCGGGTAAGGAATTCTGTTGACCGAGGGGAAGGTGTTAGGCACCCCTCGAGTCCCGTGATTCTAGCACGGTCGCTTTATTGACTTTGATATGACTAGACTTAATTTTTGGACATTATATTATTTAACTTATAATAAAAATGTTATTTACCCTCAAATTTATTTTAAACTTATTTGAAATTGGCTCATTTATTTTAAATGGTTTTAATTTTTTTTTCACTATGCATCCATTAATTTTAAACATGAAACATCCGTATATATACTTACATTTTTTTTCCTTATATTTGTATGTTTTTATTTTTTAATGTTATTATAGGTATAATATATATAGATATCTAGTTTCTAAGAACTAGAGTTTGTGTAGGAAGGAGATATTTAGAGTTCAAGTTAATTTAGGATTATATAATTATTTATTTATTTTAGATTTAAAATAAGAAAATAAAATTTTATAAGATTTGAAGTTAGTTTTATGAAGAAATCCTAAATAGATTAAGAATTTTTTTTTTAATGAAACAAAATTGTCCCTTTTTTTTTCTTTTTCCTTTCTCTGTACGTTTTTGTTTTATTTTTAAATTTTATATTTTATTTTTTATTTTTTCTTGTAAAATCTGTTTCTCTTTATCTTGTTGTAATATGAGTCCTTCTAAGTGGGGTAGTATGGTTAGTTAATGGGATATAATGGTATAGCAGTATGGTGCATGTGCATGATGTTTAGGAGTTCTGATGAAAATCGAATTTCATTATCTTCTCGGATTGTGTATTTATGAAGTTATGATTTTATTCTAAGATGTGTTTATATGATGTTACTTTGCATATTAGCATGTTTATATCATGAATTGCCTAAAATTTTGATTTTGGAAAAATATGGTAAAATCACTGTAACATGGAAAACTGTTGTTCATTGTAATATTTTAGAAAAATTGACTATTTGATTCTTGGGTCCAAAATTGTTGTAATATGGTTAGAACTGATGTAAATAAGTATGATATTGAATATAAAATGACTTTTTACTATTTCTAATGAAGTTTGTGAGTTTTGAAGCATAAGGAGTTATAGAATTGTCTTCTAGTTTCTTGTTGTGTTGTGAATCTCATAGCAATGTGAAATTGATTTTTTCTTCTTGTTTATGTATTTTATGGTTTGGTTATTATCTGCTAGTTAGATCTCTATTCTTGGAAGTGTTCGGAGAGTGGCAAGTGTCATTCGAAGACGAATGTTGTCCAAGTGGGGGAGATTGTAAAACCCCGAAAATGAATTAGATAAACTAGATCCTAAAATGTTTTCATTAATGGTAAGTTCCTATATAGTTCTAATATATGGTGTAGATGCAGTAGCTAAAGTATTAGGTGCATTGGAAGGCAAACGTCAAGGGCCGACTAAGACGTTCGACGACTAAGTTACCTATGTGCCTCATATGTGGTTCTATGTGTTTATGTGTGATTGATGACGTTTTAAGGTCCTTAAATGAGTTATTATAGAATATATATGCAGTGTGTCGAGTTTCGTAGAGATTGAAGGTCAAACGTCCAAGAACATCCATGACGTTCGAAAGATATGCCTTGAAATGACCTTGTGTGTCTAGTCGTGTTTCGTCGAGTTTTATGTGTTCGTTTTGGATGAAATTCATTTGAGAGGTGTTTAAATCATAGAATATCATGTTTCTCTTGGAAATGTCTGGGAAATCATCTCCAAGGACCATCCAAGGGTCCTTGAGGAAGGACCCAGGTTGGTGGCCAAGATGCCCAAGGCAGCCTCACCAACTAAAGCCAGATGGCTAGTAGCCTGGTCGACGGTCCGTGGGTTATGGGCGTGGCAAGGATACCTGTTCCAAGACTCTTAACCCATCGACTGTTGCCAGCACGACCCTTAAGTTGGCTTACGCCCCGTCGATGGGGAAGTCATCTGTGGGCTAACCCTGCGTGTAGTTTCACTACCAAGCTAGGGGTGAATTTTTAAATTCACCCCATCTCAAAAAATAGATATTGTAGGTTCCTAAGGGGTATATTGGGTATTTTAAATGTGTATATATGTGGTTAACACATTGAAGACTTCATTCTTCAAAATCAAATTCCCGAAATCCCTTAAGAAATCCCAAAGACTCAATTGAAGTCCAAAATCATGGAAATAGCTTGGAGGGGATGTTTTGAGTAGAAATTCTTTATCAAAGTGAAGAATTAGCTTCATAAAGGTATAGATATTGATCCTTGAAACTCTCTTCATCAAGGAGCCCAAATTCTCAAGATGTTTTCGAAGTTTCTAAAGTTGAATTGTCCAATTTCATGATTATACCATGGGCTCTTGCATTAATAATTTCTAATCAATGAATAATGACTTAATTGACGTTTTAGTGATTATTTTTACCTAAATTACCTATGAACCCATGAATTGGATGAACCCTATTTTTTGACTAAGTTGTGGGTTACTTGATATTGATCTAATGTTGATAAATTCTTTTGTAGTTTTATGTGGGTTATTCTTTGATGTAATAATTGTATTAAATCAATATCTAGGTTTTATTAAATTGATGAATTTACATTTATTTGGCCAAATTCATTTAATATTGTAGTTTTTATGTTGAAATGTTGGTTATGGCCTTGGGTAAAGGTCTTGTGTTATCGAATTGAGTAAGTGGACTTCGGATTGAAGTGTTGAGGATGATGTAGGGGTATGCTTCCCTATTTACTTTTATTTGAATTTAGTTATGCTTCGATTCTATTGTGCTTTGTATGGTCCACTAATGGTGGCTGTGTTATGTTCTTTACTTGCAATTGATGTGGCCTTGTCGGCATTATTTTATGCATGATGATGATTGTGGCCTTGTTGAAAACTACTTGAAGTAATTGGACTGTTTTTATAGTTAGATTATGTGAAGCATGAAAATATCTATCTACATGTAGAGTCATATATGTATCCTTATATTCATGTTGTCTTAGAAGACAATGTTAGACTATGCCTTTGACATTATGTGTGTAGTGTTGGAGATGGGTGTTGGTTATTCCTACTTTGCTATATGAAACCATGTTTATTACATTGATGATGTTATGATAGTATATAATATGACATGAAGATGCTAGGGTTGTTTCTAGGTGCTTCTAGAATGACTTGCATTGAAGTATGTGGTATCTTGTTTTGGTTTACTTGTATCCCTTGCTTGATATATATATGATTATGAATATTTTAAATCTTGATTTAGGGTGTTAGAACTCTTAGTATTTAATTTATGAATGACATGTGACCTTAAATGAACTTAAGAGAGTCTTTTATGTGAAAACCTTAACTTAGTGGAAAGGTTAAGATTGTTGAAGTCGTAAGCCGTAAAGGTAATGTTCAAAGTAAAGAAATGATAGACATAAGGTTAATTGGATAGAACATCATGATATTAATCCTTAGGAAAGTAAATGAGATTGGGATATGAACTTGTTATGGAACCCTTTTAGGCATCATGATCTTCTTCTCTCCATTGTGAGGTAGCCCTAGTGGACCTTCTTTGGTAGGGTAAATGTGATTGGATTATGAACTTGTTATGGAACCCTTTTTATGTGAACCTAATGTGTGAATTACTCTATGAGAGAGAAGGCTAGCACTGAGTGAGTATGGTAAGGGGAAGTAGTTCTAGTTAAAGAGTGAGACTAGATTACAAGGTATTCCCTTCATATTCGTTAACCATGTGCCTACAAGGGATATGTCTAAGTTCTACCCTTTGCAAGTAGAACAACCTCATCGGAGTAGGATAGAAATCTAGATTCCATGTCTTGCTCTCATGGTCTATGTCGGTTATTTCCTATTCTCATCATATGGAATACCTATAAGCATTAGAGAAGTTTATGAGGTTTAGGTGGTGGTATGGGACGCTATCTAGATATTGCACAATAGACTTTGAAGGTGTTACT
The DNA here is from genome assembly GCF_001406875.1 of Solanum pennellii. Classification (NCBI taxonomy): domain Eukaryota; kingdom Viridiplantae; phylum Streptophyta; class Magnoliopsida; order Solanales; family Solanaceae; genus Solanum; species Solanum pennellii. The sequence goes on from NC_028646.1 coordinate 36,003,691, forward strand.
TGGAACTCCTATGTCTTGTGCAAGACCATTACTTGAATCTTCTTTATGTGATGTACGAGTCTTAATAAACTAATGAACTAATAACTTATGTTAAGATGTATGTAAATAAATAAGTACCTAATATAAAGTGACTTAAGGATTCCTTAGCTAAAGTCTGAAGAAGGCATAATAGATGATCTCTTTATGTCTTATCTTTGGAAGTCTTGAGTATGACTCTAGTTAGGGAAGATGTTTTGTGTTGTGGACAAGATCTAAGCCTTCGGTTGTCTTATGTACTATTTAGGTAATCTTGAAAAGGTCACTATGGACGTTATCTTATTGATTTACTTGAGTAGGTCTTTTGATAGACTTTGGAAGGAGAATGTTATATCATCTATGTGTTGGTGTGTTAAGTGAGAATGATTTTATCCTAAGTAGTCTAAAGGATCTCTTGAGTGTGTGTGTAAGGGATTGTAAGGGAGGTTGTTTCACAACTCACTCAAGTGTGACTTAGAGTAAATTTGGTATGAGAATCTTACATTTATGCTTTGATGTGTTGAAGTGTGTATGTGACTCATCATAAGTGTTCTTGAGTATCATTTAGGTATCCTTAGGGAGGTTGTATGGGCGTTCTCTCTTTATGTGGCTTAAGTGAGTCTAAGGGTAACTTTCAGTGAGATGATTATATACTAAGAGATGTCTAAGGTGAAGGTAAATTTATAATTGCTTAAATATTATCTTATGTGTTTCTAAGTGGCGAAATGTCATTTTTATAATTATAATATGATTTTTAAAATAAAAAAATGCGTATTTCCAATAAATGTCGGTTTTCATTATTTTTAGGCATAATGTCATACTTAGTACATGTGGTTGTACTAACTCCATGCTTTATTTATCTACGTAGTTCTTGGTAGGTGAGGATCTTTGAGAAATGTAGACTTGGACTGTAGCATTCATTCAAGAGAATTTGAAGTATGTCCTCATTTGACTCGAGAGCATATATGTCTTTTATGTTTTCCATTTGAATTATTGTAATAGACTAAGTATTTCTATATATTGTATTTTGAAGTATGGGCAGTATTCTTGTGTCTTAAGATGATGAGATTGAGACTTAGCATTTCCTATTGCTTTATGAAAGAGATTTTTAAAAACTATGTTATGTTTTGTGAAAAGTTTTAATTTCGCAGTACTTTTCACTATGTTTATGCGATGAATGATATATAAGGGCTTGTATAAGACCTCCAAGACGTCTAGTACGCCGGTTACAATTCGAGATTGTACCCTAACTTCTAGGGTATGGTTTTAAGATTGACAGTAAGGAACATTGTTGACACCCAATTTTGGCCTAACATTTTAAAAATTCGTGATTTTGAAGCTTTATCTATTTAATAGCAAATTTTTGTCGGATTATTTTAAAATTCATACATTTTGAGTCAAATACAAATAAAAAATAAAAAAAAAAATCTTCCTTTCCCACATTGTCTCTCAAACAATTTTCAATTTTGCAATAGTCCCACATCGGTATTTCATCCTATTTGAGGATCTTTGGGTTTCTATATAAGCCCACTTCATTCACTAGTTTTAAGAGAGGATTTGGAGGGGAAAACAAAAGAATACTCATAAAATTTTGAGAATTCTTGGTTCCCATAGTTCAAAAATTTTAAAGTGTTTTTGTGGTTTTTCGAGTTGAGGAGGTGGAGTCGTCT
>NC_028646.1:36012752-36036366 GCF_001406875.1 Solanum pennellii
AATTGGCCGATGAAGAAATTACCGTCGATTTCCAAGGCCTACCATGTTAATAAGACGGATTTTTATTTTTTAGTTATTATTTGAGTTATTCATTTTTATTTATTTGACACTAACTCTTTTACTAAGTGTCTTTACAGGTACCCAAAACTTGCTTCCTTGAAGCCATTCGAAAAAGCTCGAATTATACTTTTATTTCATTATTTTGTGAATATTGACGTTAGGCAAACTTTAGGCCGATGATTATTATTTTATTGTGTTTATTGCATGTTTATTATATCTGTATATTATTTTATATTCTTCCTCAATTTGAAAAAAAATGAATTCAGTCGGGAACCACATTTGTGGATTCCGAAGGGTGCCTAACCCCTTCCCTTCGGAATAACTTGAACCCCTTACCTAGAATCAATTGGTTTCGTAGACTTTTCTTTAATAATTGGTTTCCTAGTTTTTCCTAAAATTAGGTGGCGACTCTTTTTTAAAACTCGTTTATTTTTAAAACTTTGTTAAAATTGAATCAGTTAATTATTTTCGAGTTGCCGCGACGTTTCGCCCTATTTCGACAGAGTATGGATGTAAACAAACATATGTACTTTATAAATAACCTTATACGATTACATCTTAAGAATAATCTCACAATCACTTAATAATTACATTTCAATTGCATCCTCATACCACACTTAGTATAATTACAAGACATACTTTGATTGAACTTCATCACCAAGTACAAGCCATCATAATTAAAGTAAAGGTTTAGGATAACCAAGACATACCCAATCTCCTTCAAAAGCCATCATCATGGTAATACCATCAACCAACAAATTCCATCTAATAATAGGTTCAATAACATCAATAAATAGTAAATAACGCAATAGCTAGGTCAATTGCATCATCACTATCCTAATTAACTTCAATTCATAACCTAGGGTTAGGGGGAAAGTGTTCCTTATGAGTTCTTCAAAGATATAGATCCAATACCAAAAACATATTACCCTACGCAGTCCATGTATAAATTAGAATAGATAAAACAAGTCAAACAATCAATACATTCATCAATTTCTATCAATTTAGAAGTAAGATCCAAGTTTGTTGAAATTGGGGAAAGGACATGATCCACACGAAATTCTCATCAACTAACATCAATTAATAAAAAAATATACACTTAATTATCCATGGGTAATCAAAATTAGTCATAGTCAAATATCAATTTTATGTTTAGAAGAAAACCAATTTGTAGAAGAAAAACCCTAAGAATTGGGTGATTTAGAAATCAACTTTAAAAGGACATCTTGGGAAAGGAATCCCAAGAGTGAATAACCCATACCTTAATGAAATTTAATACATGAAATTATAGTGAAATCCTTGAGAAATTGGTCTTCTTCTTCAAGTTTTCTTCTTTCTTCTATGGAGGTTGAATAGAGAGAGAAAGTAGAGGGAAGTGAGAGGTTTTGGGTTTGTAGTTAGGGATTTGACTTGAGTGAGTGAATGTGAGGTAAAACTTTTATTTAATTAATATATTGACCTCCTATGAAATACTACCAAAAGGAATCCTCACTTAAGTTGACCCTTTAATGAAGTGAAACTTGAATCCCAAATTTCAAATCTTCGTCGGGAACAAGACCGCGACGCGGAGCTGCTCCACATCATTTTCTGAATTCATTTTCGATAAAGTAGAGTGTGCGACCTGCCCGCGACGCAGACTCAATTTTTGACCGAAGGCTTACCATGTCCGCGACGTGGACACATCTCATCCAAGTTTATTTTGGCTGCTGCTTTGGAAGCTTGCTTGACCAAGTTTGGGGTCCTTTCGTGGACCCCTAGGCTGACCCTTGGGGGAGAGGACCAAGATGTTTCCACCCTATATACATGGTTTTACCTATTGAAAGTCATTTTAAAAGTTTTAGACCTCATAAGGCACCTTTGAACCTACTCGAAACCTAAGGATGTTTCACTAGTTAAATTAGCCTTGCTTCGTGACGTCTTGGATGTTTCTTTACGTCTTAACTCTAAAACTTCCTAAATAGTTGATAACGTTATTTTAGTCTTAAAACAATGTTTTAAGGTTTATTTCATCATGTGAGGCTCTATCTTATATCATGGACTTTTGGAGTGTTATAATAAATTTCAGCTCAGGAAGAGTTTAGATGAGTTCTTTATATGGTTTGGATGCCCTTGGGTAGATCGTATGACGCCACCGAGTTTGTGAAAATACGATGTTGTATGAGGGAGATATGCCTTCCGGAAGTTGTAATATTGAGCTGAGAATATCTAATCTAGATTTTACTAAGGGTAAAGTTGTCTTTTCACCCTAGTATTTCCTAATTCATATTTAGTTTATATTAAGGGTAAATCTCAGTCCCAAATCAGATTTAGAAAAACTAAGAACGCTTGGGTCTTTGTAGAAAAAAGAAAAGAAAAAGAAGATCATGAATCTCAAAGAACGCCAAGATCGTTGCATGGATTTCATATTGGGTGATCCCTATCGAGGTATGTGATATCATCCGATGTTGGGTCCTTTCACCCACACCCAATTTGTTTCAATTCATCAAGTTAGAGTATATTGACTGTTGAATATGGGAGTTCTTGATTAAAATTCATTAGATTTTTGTTGCTTGAATTGTAATTAATCTCTAGTAGATTTGGTTCATATTTTCATACTATTTTAGGATCTAATCTATTATGAGCTATTTAGTGATCCTAAGTGTTTGGGTTGGATCCATGCATGTTTTGGAGGTTTAGAGATTAAAAAGCGGAGAAGAAAAGTCAAAAATGTCGTCTAAAAACCCCTGGGGCGGCGCGCCTGCCAAAGCCGCTGAGGACAGGCTCTGTCTGACAAGCCCTGGCTTGCCGAGCCAGCCAGAGCGCCTTAGACCAGAGTTTGTCCTTCAGGCTCTGGCGCTCCGTGCCTTTCATAGCACCAAGGTCACCTAAAGACCCCGTTATTCACTATCTTTTTGTAATTGTTCCTAAGTGATGTACCTATCATTCCTTGTAGATTCCAACACTCTAAAGTACATCTAACATAATGAAATCATACATAAACATGAGATCATGATCCTTGAATCCATAATCCAATTAAAGGGAAGTTAGAATCAGGGTTAAGAAAGTTAAGAAGTCAAGTTGAAACCTATGAAGTGAGTTAAGTAAAGCTTTTCAGTGTTCTTAGAGTATTTCTTAGACGTTTTTAACTTTGTTTTAAGGCTCAGGTTCAAGTTAAGGAAAAGATTTAAGGTTGAGTTCATTTCTCAAAAGGTATAAGGGAACTAATAATTCCCTAAGTAGTTTATAAATGTTTTTACATTTAAGTAAAGGAGAAACCAAAAGAGTTAGAAAAGAGTTTTTGGAGAAAAAAAAAAGGGAACATTGATTCCAAGAGGAGCTTTTAAAGCTAAAAGAGTTGAGAAAATTATCTCAACTCAGAGGAAAGAGGCTATATTAAAAGCATGAGATAAAGTATAATTTAGCAGTAGTATTGTGCATCGATGTGGGGATGAGAGTTCAAATTAACTCAAGTCTCCTTGTAAGCCATGTAGCCATCATGGGTTTTAACGTGTCATACATTTTATATGATCAAGTAATAAGTTATCTAGTGGATCTACTTAGTTGAGGCTAGCTTATGCGACGACAAAGTATAGGATAGTTCTAGCAGCGTCTCCCACGCTGTATTACCACTTAGGCTCATATTGACGGTTGTCGGTCAGAGAAACTCTCACATAAATTATATTACTTTCATATATAAGTAAGTTGAGTTTATTATTGTTTTATCTTTAATGAACTAAGTGTTTACACTGTTTTACCAGTTTCATATATATTGCATATGTCATTATTGATTTATATTAAGTTGCCATCTTGCGAGTCAAGCAGAGCCAAGATAAGTTCATCTTGAATTCCATATCATGATTTGTAGATATGTTTAGCATTCGAACTCACATACTTGTACATCCAATGTACTGATGTCACATGGTCTGCATTGTCTTATTATGCAGACGCAGGTAACCAAGCTCAGCACGTAGTGCTTCGTTGATCTCGTTCAAGATACAGAGTCAGTGGTGAGCCTCCTTGAATTCCAGTGGACATACTTTTCATTTTCTTTACTAGTTTAGATCATTAGGATGTTTTGGCGTCTGTCCCAACATCTATCTCAGTCAGTTTAGAGGCTTCGTAGACAAGATAGTAGTGCAGTAGTCTTTACTTATCATTCTTATATTAAAGACTTGAGTTGCCAGTTTGAATGTTTAAACTTTTAAAAACATTCCAGATAGTATAAATGTGCAATTTAGTTAAGTTCTTTCATTATTAAGTATGACTGTTGAGTTACGACAAGGGTTCGCTCGAGGCCAACAATGGTCACCGAGTGTCAGCCACGTCCAAGGTGTAGGCTCTGGGCATGACAATAGCACAGTACCAACTATATTAAATATGCACCAACTCCATAATTTCACAAATAGAACTTCGAGTTTTAGTCACCCATCACAAAAAATAAAGAAATTATACCATTCATGAAAGCAGCCATTGGTAACATTAAATTAAGAAATTATAAGTAAACTCACTTTTGATTCAACCTCAAATTGTCAATTTCAATAATAAATTTGTAAAAAACCCAACATAAGAAAAGTATTCTTCAAATAAAAGGTGTTCTCTAAACTCTTCACAAACTTTTATATGATATTCTATATTTTATGTCATTTGATATTAGTTTCTCTCTTTTAGGGTATTTATAATTTCCCAAATTACGCTAAAATTCCCATAGGTGACTCCATCAGCGACATTAGTCTACCTCATTGAGCTCGTTCAATGCAGCACCTATTGATCCTCAACTATCATTTGATTCTCTAGGTTTCAAGTGTTTTTAAACTCAATTGTCAAACTTGATTGTGTCAGCCTTTAATTTTTCTGATTAATTGAGTACCACCTTGGTTCGCCTTTTAAGAATTTTAAATTTTCGTTTCACGCCATCATTTTGAGCGATTTTCATCAATGTCGCCTTTCTCATTTGGCAAATATCATCCTCCACTGATGTCCACCGACCTGAATTGATAGACACAAGTACTACGCACAATTATTTTAGGCGAGGTCATGCTCAAGTGGAAGTCCAACCTTCTTGTTAGGTGATAAATAATGTATGTTTGCACATTTTTTGCATTTTCGATCATTCATTCAAACATCAATTTTTTTGTCACACCCTGAGCCTACGCCCTAGATGTGGTTGACAATCGAGAACTATTACTAGTCCCCAAGAAAACCCTTGGCCTGACTGACTACTTAGCGGAATACAGACTCAAGCAATAAAAGGCTTAAAAAATTTGTACATTTTAAAAAAAATACTCAACTCAAAATGTGTGTAAAATAATCTATAGAATAAGTAAAATAGTTTGCACAAACATCTCAATGAAAAGTAACCACTGAAACTCTCCTCAACTTTATTTACCTATCTAGCCTCTATTGCTTTATATGGATCTTTGGACAAGACCTATGACATCTCAAAACGACTAACTAGAAAATAAATTTGAAGTCCAGGAAATGCAAAAGGCTCTCCGAAGCTATCATAAGTGCAAATGGATCTCAAGGAAATGCATGTTGATGATCCTAAACAGTTGTATCTACATTATAGTAAGATGCAAGAGGAACGACACAAGTACATTAAATGTATGAATATGTGAGATGGATAACGAAACAAATATCAGAACTGAAGAATCGAGAGCAACTAAACATAATTAATACAAACATGAAGTAAAAAAGATTTAAACTTTACAATAAGAACAATATAAGCAATATTAAAATCATATACTTTACTTTGTAGGGATTTTCTTTTATCTACAATCAGTACTATGAGCCTAGCAACGATAGAACATTTTACCCATGTTAAAAGGGTACTTCTATACCTTGCCGGGGTATAGGGTGCTACTGTAACAATTGATTTATCTAAAAGGCCTTCTAAGAGGGAGTGAGGAATCGTATGAAGAATAAGTGGTATCCTATCCTACATAAGCTACATATTTTTATGATACTTTTGAGTTACACTCGATTCTTACCTTAATTTGATGATTGATACTACTCCGAAATTAATCAATATGAGTTATATTCAATTCCCCATTTACAAAGAAACATACTATTACTTTACTTCAATCACCTTTTACATTGAAAGTGAATATTACTTTACTGAAGTACTTTCCAAAAACATCAATCATAGTCTTTATTTTTCCCAACGATCAAATAGTATATATAAAACCATTCCATTCTTCATTTCAAGACTTTGTTCAAAGCTTAAATTTGAAACATTTACTTATGGACTTATCTTTCATGTCAAATAAAACAAAAACTGAAAACTTTTACACTTTTTATGAAAATAGTTCTAGTTTTCAATAGAAAAATGATACATTTGTAACCCTTTAAGTTCTCTTAAAAACTTTATGAAAATAGTTGTATATATATTTGTGCGTGCGTGCGCGCATTTGAATAATTCAAGAATCTCGCAACTTAAAGTATTATAATCTCATAATGTAGGAATCACATAAAAGTGAGGGAAGAACCATAGGCTCATGTTTTTGGCGAAATCTCTTTACGAACTAGTAAAGCACTATGAATATCCTTTTATACCTGGAAAGACCAAAGTTTTGGTGAAATCGCTGAAACTCGAAGAACACTCAAAACCCTATCTTTTCTCCTCGTGGAACCTTTCTCTAATGCCTTGAAGTGTTAATAAACATAATATAATTGATTAATACTCATAGGTCAGTTAGGTGTAAAAAATCATGGTTTAGATCAGAATAGGGTTGAAATTGTTCAATTGAAGGTCCAAGAACATATGGGAAAGAACAAAACAAGCCTAGCGTAAAATACCTATTAGGTATATTAAAAGGGAGGTTTCACCGATCAGTTAGGCTCTACCATCTGTGAAACTTTCACGACCCAGACCGTCGTAATTGGCACCCACACTGTGCCTCCGGTGGGAAAACCATTACTACAACCCACAGCAACAAATTTTATGAAAACTAAGACATTTCATAATACGGAAGCAGGTTTAAATGACAATAAAAATATGGAGTTCCCATAAACACCATAGGTTTAAACAAATAACTTACCAAACTAATGCAGAAAAACAACCCCTAGAACATAAAAGTTGTTGTACCAAAACTGTACTATGAAAAGTCTAAGAGGAAGGGGTACAACCCCGAAACTATACAACACCTTAAACAAATAGTCTGAATGTACTTGTAGGATCACGCAGCTATTATGTGCAGTATAAATAAGTCAATACAACACAATAATAGCACGCATACACTGAACATATATAATATCATCACCATTTACGAACAACGAAGAATTTCACAATTCTCAAATATCACATTCATATCAAGTTGTTTGTCCTTTCATGGTTCCCAAACTCCAATAGTTAGCATAGAGGAACGTGGTACCCGATCCAATATTTCTGCTGGAATGTGGCAATCGATCCCAATTAGTTATGTCACAATGTGGCAACCAATTCCAGTTAATTATGTCGTAAAGTGGAAACCGATGCATTCAAAACATCACAATCACAATCACAATTAGAATCATTAGTTTATTCTCAATACTACACAATCAAGAAGTAATTCATGTCATATAGTTATTCATGTATCTCATTTACAACAAGTATGATAAATAATGCAACATTCGGATACATACATATATCATAATGAAGCAATAACTAACATACATGACACAATCATAAAATCAAAACCATCATCTACCTCGAATCCAAGCATGAATTATTTAAGGCACTTTAATCTTCCTTTTATGTATTCTTCCCACTTTTTCGTGGTCCAAAATATCAATATAATGTTGGATTAATAAACAAGACCCAATTACCTAGATCATAATCAATAATATCAACCCTAGGTCAAAACCATGATCCCCATAACAAGATTAGGTTTTTTTCCACAAAAATTCATATATCAAACCCTTCCATATTGATAATTACCCATTAGATTACGTTCTATGGATTGAAAACAGATTTACGGAGTTAAAAACATTACCTTTAGCCTCAATAATTGTGAAAACTGTCTATAACACGCGTGGGTCGTCTCTTAGCTTTCAAAGTCGAAAACTGTAGAATATAAAAGTTTTGGGGATTTATTTCCGACTTAAGTCGTGTCTGTCCCTATATGGAAACCCCAACCCGCCAAAGAATCCCCCACCGGGAATAATCCTGCAGTAACGCACGGAAATAGTAAGAAAATTTAGAAATTCAAAACCCCCATTTCACAACACACCATCATCCCTTGACACTCAGAAAATACCCGTTCACTCTAAATTCAATTTTGGGAGTTCTACTTGCCCGAATTTATTTTCCTAAAGCCATACTTGTTCCTCAAAGTCTTAGCTATCCATTCATGTAATAAAATTGATTAATTGGTCTCTCAGTTGTTACCATATATCCCTAGACCTTACTGGCTCTAATGTTTTTCAAATCTAGAATAGGCTAGGAAATCTCAAGTTACTACAAAAAGGTTTGTTGGACACAATTCATTCCCCCTTTCGGTGTTTCTAAACAAAGCAAATCAAGTCATTACAATCGGTACCAATTTTCCCATCACTCCTCCCCGAGTGATCAAATAGGAAAGATCGACTAAATTAAGGTTAGAGTAGTATCTAAAACGTCGAGTTACTCGAATACTTGTACCACCTATTGATAGCTTCGAAACATCATGATCAAGAATTTCAAAAGTTTCTTTCTCAAACCAATGGTCTTGTTTAAAAATGCTCGGTCTCACTTTATGATATAGTACTCATCTCTAGCCAATACATTGAATACCTATACATCCTCCCATAGAATGCCTAAATGAAGTAATCACAATACTCGACTGATAATTATCATTGTATGTACACTCAGCTAACCACAAAGTTACTGCCATTAATCATCAAAGTTTATCGTACACATGTCTACAACGTGTTATCCTTGACATTGACACATACATCAAAAAGAATCATTTCTCACATAACCATGATAAAATTCTAAATAAATACTCCATAAAGTTAAAGGTGAACCTGCATAAACGACCACACAATAATACTACCCAACCAACCATAGTTTTCATAAACAACTCTATCTCACAACCCAATTTCATATGAGTTTAAGTTGAAAAAGTTTTCTCTTTAGCAATCAGATACTCATTAAGGGATATGTCCAAGCTTAAAACCCCTCCAACAACACTATTGAAATGTTATATTTAGTAATTATGTATTGCCTCTTAAGAACAATAAAATTGGATCCAATGATCCCCACATTTAACCACACAGAATTGGTACATTACCGCGATGACAAGAGTAAATTAGATTGTCGGAATTGGTCCAAGCTCATAAATATGCATGCTAGATCTTTTGTAAATCCAGGTGGTATATGTAGAACACTGAATACTTTAACAGCACCGAAAAAAACATTTAAGTCATCTAAGTAACGACGTCTTCCCAAATCATCCAACTCAACCAAGAGAACATCGTAGGATTAATATACCTGATCCACCAATAGGGATCCACCCACAAAAGTGAACACACATGTGAACATAGCAAATAATCATACTCGCAATACTAACAACCCTCAAAAGCACTCTGACAATTTACCTTATTAAAAACAAATACTCTTTAAAAGAAACCTTTCTTTGGTACATAAAAATCAATACTAATAACTTTACCACTCCACCAAAATGTAAGTCTTTTCAAATGCTCAATACCTGATACAATTGATCATTTCTCACCTTTCCAATTCATACCTTGAAAATATATGTATCACCACGGGTGTAGGTTTACAATGAAATATATATGCTGTAATTTCAAATGTATAAAACAATCACCTTATCTATCAATAATAGCTGTTTTTTAAGATTGTATGAATTTATGGATCTTCGCTTATCATTGATCGGCTACTCCATTGGACTTCGCTTATCATTGATCGGCTTCTCCATCGATCTTACAACACCTTTCGCTTAAAGTTCCATCGTATGCATTTCTAAACTCAAAAACAAAACCAAGTATTTATCATCACACACATGCTAATGTCTGAACACACTTTCATCAATTCCTTTCCAATAGTTTTTAACCAATTTTGCGGATTTGTAACACTATTACTATAGCCATAACAATACAAATGAAATCACACATCGTTTAACCCAGTTATCTAGTCCTCTGAATATATATCTTTATCCTTTGCAGTCAAATAAAATATTTTCACACTCGCGTCTCTCAAAAGGTTGTACTACATTACACTATATTTTCATTCGTTATAACTTTAGGTCTTTTAAATTTTGTGTGACTTATGTCCCATCATCTCATAAAACTTCCAATACAACCACGTTATTCACAATATATTCAAAAACCACAACCTTATATACTCGCAAGTTGTAACTACTATACAAATATTTTTAACCAACCATTTTATGATATAGTTGCATCCCATCACTATCCATCATGAACTCTTATTACCATTATGCTCAGTCAGACTTGACTATCACTACGAAGCAAACCTTTAATAAACACGGCATCTCAAAATCAGGTATACTCATCAAATTCAAAGTACTACCAAATTTAGACGAAGTTTCTTACTAGAATATATCATTTTCCTTTACACCAAGTATACTCATTAGGGCATTTCTTATCCATAAGATTGTCATTCCGGTATCAATCCACTCCGTTATGTCTTAACATAAAATCACCAATCCTCATACTACTATCCTTCTTCTTATCAAACAAGACACGAACACCCTAAAGTGAAGCACTAGGATGGATGAAATCTTAATCAAGAAGCTCTTCGATTTAATCTTTTAGCTCCCTCGATTTTGAAACCACTAGATTAGACTCAATATAGGTGGATTTTACCTCAAAATCCCGAATATGGGGATATTAAGCCAAACAACCCCACCCTACCAGTTTTTAAGTCTGAATCAAGGATATAATCTTAGCTAGCTCAAGCTTGTACACCCATTCTCAATATAATATTTCCCAACCGGGGATCTCTAGAATTATCGACTTAGTATTACCATTAAGATCATTCTAATAATTGAACAAACAAGTCACTCCTAGGATTAAATCAATTAAGATCTATCCAACATAACCAAATCAACTCGCGTTTTAAATCTATAAATACAATAAGACAAAAAGGGTATAAAAAGGTTACTATGTCTAGTTCTTAAATTGCAGTAGAATGAAGTATATAACAAATAATATCAAATACTAAGGAAAATTGCCTAGAAACAGAAGAATAAGTAGAACCCAGATCATTAAGAACAATAGCCATCCGGGCACTGACAAGACTAGATTTAGTGACCATTGCATCACACCTCAAACAGGGTCTTGACTGGAAAATCACAAAATTGTGCCATGTTATCCTGATGGGCAACCTTCTCCCCTGGCTACACTACTCATCTCCCTGTATTACCATTTCTCCGGCTTCCACGACCTCGCTGATTACCCACTCGTATTCACAGGATCTCCATAATTTAGCACACCTTATAACTTATATTTGATTGTGAAATAGTGAATTATATTGCGGGGTTTAGTTCGTGTATGATTCGGGGTTCATGATTGTGACTAGTTTAAAATATTGGAGACAAGGTTGAGATTCTATCTTGCATTGTCCAAATCTGGAGAGAGAAATCACGCATTGGCGGTCTTACCGTGGTGGGGAAAATCCCGTGGCAGCAACCCTGATGAAACAAAACCCTTGCCAAGAAATTATGGGGTCCCTTTCTTTTCTATATTTCCCCTAGATTTCCTGGCTAAAACAATACATTTTGGAAAATCCATTTAGGTAGGCAATTCATTTTCTAACCCTAACCAACCAATTAAAGTACACACTTTGGAATCCTTTTACATTGTTTAAAAATTAGCACACACATATCCCTAGGATACACCCAGACTCTTACATGGTCATAAGTTGGTCGCAACGCAGGCCCATAGTTCTCGCTTACGAACCACATCGTAATTTATCTAAACTCGTAAACCTAAACTCGTGATTACATTCCTTTCAGAACAAGTTTCATGACACTCAAGCAGTCACATCATGAAGAAAAGTCCAAATCTTTAATAAGGTTGTTCCATAGATGACCATTACTGACAATCTATGCCTTATACGACCCCTAAGGCCAGATACCAATTTGAATCTTTTCAACAATAATTAACTTGCTTGGGTCCTTTTTTCCACAACTACATAGTCTAGTTCACTTTGTTGTGATACCAATTGGACTCAAATCATACCACAAGCGACAATAGTAGCTAGCAAGCCCCATAAAACTGCTAATTTCAATAACAAAACTTGGTCGAAACCAATTATTAACCGCCTCAATCTTTAACGGATGGTAACCATACCTTAATCAATCTTTAGAGAAAAGCAATGCAACTTACAATTGGTCAAAAAGGCCATTAATATGAGGCGATGAATACTTGTTATGAATGGTGACCTTATTCAACAATCGGTAGTCTATCCACATCCTTTCTTGCTAGTTATGGTGTTATAACTTTTGTTGCTCTACTTCGGACCAGAGAGTGAAAAAGGAAATATATCAATATGTACCACCCAGATACGAATTGGATTCAAGTAATAGCACAAATGAATAGAAAAATTGAGTTTTTCCTAAAGTCGTATAGCTTTCTCAAAGAAAAGTACGGACGTCATAATAACATTCCACAAGACTCTACTAGACTATATTTTGTACAATGAGATCAACAAAACCAGGGCTCTGATACAAACTTTATCATGACTTAAAACGTCGTGATTGACACCCATACTAACCCTCCGATGGGAGAAGCATTACTACAACCTAAACTAAATTTTTTTATCAAAAACCAAAGAATTTGAAGATATGGAAGATGGTTTAAATGACAATTAAAATATGGAGTTCCCATAAAACTCGAAAGGTATACAAAATAACAAACCAAAATGATGCAATGGAACAACCCCGAGAACCTGAAAGTCGTTGTACAAAAACTCTATTAACGACAAGACTAAGAGAAGGGGTAAAATCCTGAAACTAAAAAAAAAATTAATCTAATAGTGTGAGTCCAGAAAGAGTGGACTAAAACAAGAAAGATCTATGACAACTTGTAAAAACCGGCTCACCGTTGAGCCTGGTCATGCTTATTAGTCACCTAGATCAAGTCTATCAAAATCCACGTGAAGATTCCATATACTAAAAAGAGAGCAAGTGCATTATCAATTCCCAACCACAGAGTACTGGTAGGATCACGCGGTTTTCCAATCAAGTGCAACATAAGTAAGTCAATATAAAATAATAATAACATTCATACACCCAACTTATACGATATCATCATCATTTACGAACAAACGAGCATTTCAGAATTCTCTAAGTTCAGAGTTATATCAAGTAGTTGGTACTCTCATGGAACTCAAATCCAAAAAGTTAGCATATCTTAACATGATACACAATATAATGTTAATGCCCAAACATGGGACCCGATCCAAATTAGTTATGATGAAGCATAGGAGCTAATCTCAATAAGTTATGTAAGAACTTGGCAACTTATCCCAATAAATTATGTTGGAATGTTGCAACCAATCAATTCAACACACCACAATCACAATCACAAATATATTCTCACCATCATACAATCAAGAAATAATTCATGGCATATTACAATTCATACATCTCTTTTAGAACAGGTGTGATCAATAATGCAACATTCACTCACATACATACATGTACGATAATGAAGAAAGAACAAACGTACATCACACAATCATAGATTCACAATCATCACCTACCTCAAATCGATGTTTGAACCCCTATGGAACCTGAATCTTCACTTTCAAGATTATCCCAATTGTACGTGGTCTAAAAACATCAATAAAACGTGAGGATCAATAAATAAGACCCAACTACCCAAATTATAATCAATAATATCAACCATAGGTGAAAACCTTGATCTCCATACGCTAATTAAGGTTTTTTCGACCGTAATTCTCGTATTAAACCCTCCCCTATCGATAAGTACCATTAGATTATGTACTACCTATAGAAAATGGATTTTGGGAGGTAACCACCTTACTTTTAGCCTCAAGAATGGTGAAAAAGGTCAAGAACTTTTCTAGGTCATCTCCTACGTCTCAACTTTAAAAAGTGCAAAATAAAACATTTTTTGGGTTTTAATTCTGACTGAAGTTCTGTGTGTCCCTCTATGGAGGCCCTGACCTGGTAGGGTTAAAACCACAAAAGAATCTTGCACCGAAGCAGTAAACAAATTTAAGAATTCCAAACTAGCATTTCCCAACATAACATCATGCCATGACACTCAATAAAATCCCATTTTTGCTAGGTTGAATTTCGGGAGTTCTACTCGCTTGAATTGAACCTTGTGAAGTCATACAGGTTCCTTATTAACGTCTTAGTTATACATTCATGTAATCAAATTCATTAATCAATCTTTCCATTGTTACAAGATTTTCCTAGACCTTACTGATTTGAGCACAAAATACACATTTTTATCATTATTTACCTCATAATTATAATTTATATTTGCTTTTTTTTCGTATATGGGTTAAATTGTGTTTTTTATTTGTAGGATTAAATTGGTAGAAAATGAGGAAATGTAGAACTAAAAGAAATTAAAATAAAAAGTAGAAGAAGGAATTCAAGCAGGTAGCATAATGGATTAAAAGTTATAAAATAATACATAATTATATGGCAATTACAATTGTTGTTCCTGCTGCCACATGGAGAAATATGAAGATGAGAAATTATTTAAGGAGACAGTATTGTTCACTGACAAATCACGCGGCGGAAAAAAAAGGAATACAATTCTTTTTGTTTTGGATTCATAATTTAATGTGGACTCAATTATTTTATTTAGGATTTTATTTATTTATAAATACTACATAAAATTATTATTTGGTGGGAGGAGGCCAAGAATAAAGACACAAAACACTATTTCAATTTTCTTCTAGTTTTGAAATTTTGAAAGAGCCGCCATAAAGGCCAGAGAATTGTGACTTGTTCTTTCTTATCCTTTATTATTTCTTTGTATTCGTGATTAATAAATGATAGTATAGATATTGTTCTTAACTTTTTATCATTAACAGAAGCATATTTATTTTAATAATTTTGATTGTGCTTTTGAGACAATGAGTAGCTAATTTTTACAAGTAGGGTTGTGGGAACCATGGGTAATTAACAAAGTATGACAAACAACTAAGTAATTCTTGAATAATTTTTTGCATGCATTGATAATTCTTTCGCATAGAAGTGTTTTTAACGATTCCCAACGTTAGAAGTCGCGTTTTTCTACTTGCCTTACCAAGGAGGTAATTAATAAGAAAAGAATTATCAACATAGATTTTGTGTGATACTATGTAATAGGCTAGTGTCGATTGGTGTGAAGTAATAACTAAGTCACACATCAATTATGATATCTAATATAAGGTAATCGTAAGGGTTAGTAAATTATACACTCGAATCCGGACCAAGGTGTGGGGTGAAATTCTCTAGTTGTCGAACCAAGGAATTAGAGATACATAACTTATCACTTTGCATTAGTACACTAGGAAAGAATTGTTATTACTAGGATTACTGTGTTATTAACTTATGGGAAACACATTCCAAGTTATTTTTATTAATTTTAATATAAATAAATTTTTTGTTCAATGCTATTTTTTACTGCTTTTATTTTTATTTCAATTTATATCCCCCCCCCCTATTTTTATAAAAACAACTATCGACTTAAATATTTGCTATTGATAATATTCTTTCATATTCTTTTTGGGATGGATCCCGATTCATAGTTGGGTAAATATATTGCATACGATCATTTATATTTATTTCAAGAGGTATATTTGAACGTGAATCAAGAATGGCGCTGCTAACGGTGAATATGTCTTAGAAATTGTCTTTAGTATTTATTTTAACTTATAATTTTTTTGTTTCTTAGGATTAGTTTTTCAATTATTTCATTGTTATTATTATTATTATTATTATATTATTATTATTATTATTATTATTATTATTATTATTATCATTATTATTATTATTATTATTATCATTATTATTATTATTATTATTATTATCACTATTATCATTTTTCATCTACTCTTCCTGAGATATCATCTGAAAAAGTATTTAGTGATACGTGTTCTTGAAATTCTTTCCTAGCTAATTTTATGTGTTCTTATAGGGTAATTTATTTTCTCAACTAGATAAGTTTTATGGGGACAAGCAAGATTCGTTAACACTTTATTATAAATCAATATGCAGGTGTCTTAGTGAATATGTCTTTGAATTAAATTATATGACACCCAACAATTTGGTAATAATATGTGTGAGGAAGAAAAATATTTATAAATCAACTTGAAGAGTTAAAAGTTGAGGTTCAATTATTTGATCATACTTTTATTGATGTTGTTCGTGTTGAGAAGGATGCACTAGAGTTATGTAATGAAGTAGATAATTTATTGTAAACATTAAAATAATTCATAAGTTAGGACGCATTGGACCTCATTCGAAACTCTTTCCCACATTATGTTTAGATGATGAGAAATTCATCGAGTCATCTAGGCCTTTAGAGGAGTGTATAGAGGAGGAAAATTTTGTCCATATCATTGAATTTATTGTTCCAATATCGGAGAATTACATTTCTCACATTGGATCTTAGAAGATAATATTGTTGTATTTATTGCTTGGTATCTTTATTTTTATACCACCAACCCTTGACGTAAAAAAAAATTGATGTGAAATTAGGGGTGCAATTCATATTTTTAAAGTGGAAGGAAAGATAGTGAAATTGATAGTGTCGTGCCGCGATGTTAAATTAAGCACTTATTGGGAGGCAGCCCAATTAGTAGTGTGACTTTATTTTTTATTTTATTAGTATCACTTTTTTTTCTCGTTTTTGCAGATTAGGGGAAGACCGAGTACCAAAAAAAAAGAAGCAAAGGAGCATGTTTTGAGCTTTAGTGTGGGGTGACGACCCTCGATATAAATTTAGAGAACATGCTACTAGATAGGCCTAAAGGCCTCAGGGAGTTTTCCTAACCCTTGTGTTATATTTTATTTAATTCTTTGGGGACATATCATCTTTTTAAGTGTGGGGTGGAGGAATGAATTCCTAGTTTTTACCATCTTATGGAGTCTTTTTTTGAAGATGAGTTCATTGACTTTTGTTTTTGGTTCTTTTATGAGGATAGTCCCTTTGAACCGAGTGTCTTTTATTTATTTATTTTAGAAATAAAATTATTTTTTTAATTATTAAAGACCCTTTTGAGTTATGTGATACTTACTATTTAGTCCTAATTTTTAGTAGTACTTTCTTGTGAATGCATGAATGCTAATTTATATAGCAAACCTTCTTACATCTACGTTCATGGTTGTGACTTTGTATAAATGTTATTTTGTTATGTATTTTGCGAAGATCTTGTGTCTCTTGGAAGTGGAATTGATCCATATTGATTGATATTAGTGTCATGTGTAGTGAGATTTTGTTTATTCCATGTTTTGTATCTTAGTCTGGAACTTGTCCTGCATATTATTGAAGTGAAATAAAAAGTGTTGCTTTGCCTAGGAGATGATAATAGACTTTCTTTGATTTTTCTTGTAAATCATATCCCTTTTCAGAAGAAGAAAATCTACTAGGAAGCTTTAATGGATTAAAAGTTATAAATTAATACATAAGTTATATTGCAATAAAAATTGCAATTCCTGCTTCCATGTGCAGAAATATGAAGATGACAAATTATTTAAGGCTGCAGTACTGTTCAGGGACAACTCACGCGGCGGAACCAAAAAAAAGGAATTCAATTCCTTTTTGCTTTGGATTCGTTATTTAATATGGACTCAACTATTTTTACTTAGGGTTTTGTTTATTTATAATTAGTCCATAAAATTACTATTTTGAGGGAGGAGGCCAAGAATCAAGAAACAAGACGCAATTTAAATTTTCTTCTAGCTTCAAAACTTTGAAAGAGCTGCCGTCAATGCCAGAGAATTCTGGTTCATTCTTTCTTCTCCTTTATTATATATTTGTTTTGTGATTAATAAAAGATAGTTTAACTATTGTTCTTAACTTTTTATCATTAACACAAGCATATTTATTTTAACATTTTTTTTGTGTTTTTGAGATAATGAGTAGCTAAATTTCACAACTAGTGTTGTGGGAACCATGGGTAATTAACAAAATATGACTAGCAACTAAGCAATTCTTTAGTAGTGTTTTGCATGCATTAATAATTCTTTCGGTTAGAAGTTTTTTTAATGGTGGCCAACATTAGAACTCGCCTTGTTGATACTTGTCGGACCAAGGAGGTAGTGAATAAGAAAAGAATTATCAAAATAGATTTAGTGTGATAGTATCTAATAGGCTAGTCTCGATTGGTGAGGAGTAATAACTAACTCATACATTGATTATGATGTATAATATGAGGTAATGGTAGAGGTTAGTAAATTAAACACACGTAGCCGGACCAAGGTGCGGGGTGAAATTCTCTAGTTGTCGGACCAAAAAATTAGAGATACCTAACTTATCTGTTTGTATGTAATACACTAGTAAAGAATTGTTTTTTACTAGGATTACCTCATTATGAACTTATGGGGAACACATTCCTAGTTATTATTAATTTGGATATAAATAAATACTTACTTCAAATCTATTTTTATTGGTTTTATATTTATTTCAGTTTAAATCCACCCATTTTTATATAACGACTATCGACTTAATTATTTGGTATTGATAATATTTTTCCATATTCTCTGTAAGATCGATCCGGACTCATATTGAGTATATATATTGCATACGATCGTTCATATTTCTTTTCAAGAAGTATATTCTAATGTTATCAATTACGGACTCCGATTTCGTCCAAATCTTTACTACGCTAGGAAATATCGAGTAACTATGAATAATATTCTGGTCCCCAATTATTTCCCCGTTGGCTTTTTCCTAACGATGGAAATCAGATCGATGTGAAGAGTCCACAGTCCATTTTGGGTTTGTATACTTTTTTTTTCCCTCTTTAGGCATTTTAAGAAATCTGAGGGGTTACACGAATGATTCAAATAATAGTAGAGTTACGAGGTGTGATATTACACCTCCCAAAAGAAGTATAGGTGTTCTTTGTCAAATAAAGAACCTAACTTTCAGGTTAGGGTTGATCCTACTAGGAATATGATTCAAATTAAGGCTAACATACAATTATATACATTTAGTTAAATTATTTTCAAGAAAAGAAACTAAAAGGGCGATTTTTTAAATGAAATAGTAGTTTGTTGATTATAATACATAAGTAACAAATAGGAAAGATTCATAGTTTGAATATCAATATGAGATGAAAACTAAGGCATAGGTGTTCCCCATAAGCTCTTGACGCAGTATTTCTAATAATAGTAAGTCTACTCTAGTGTTAGTATGCAAGGTTGATAAGTTCGGTGTCCCTAAGTGGTTGGTCCTCCAAATAGGGAATTTCACCATGCAACTTGGTCCGTCTAAAGGTGTGTACTTTACTAACCCTTGCGCTTTACCTAGGATTATAAATACATCATTTGTATATAGTTACCATGTGTGTTAATTGACAAACAAAATATACCAATGAAAATACGCATAGCAAAGAAAAATATATCTTTGAAACATAATTAGGAAAAATGTGGATAAGGATGATTATAAAAGTAAATTTCTTCGCTATTCATGAAATTTCTTCTATATGATATAAATTTTCCAACGACTTGAGCCCACTTCATTTTCTGCAAGCATCATCTCATGAAAATGCAAAGATAATATCTCTTTATTCTGATGTTTTTTTGGAAAACGATTTGATGCCTTGAAATTGAAAGATCTTGGACCTCCTAACTCTTTATGGATTGAGAGAACAACTTCGAGATATTTAATCCAAATTCCAGAATATCATTAAAGAGAAGCTTTCAATAACTTTCACAAACTTTTACTTTTCTTCTTGCTTGACTTCAAAACATAAAATACAACCATTGGAAAATTGAAATTATTTATACCATATCATTCTTAACTTATTAATCACTTTTTATGTTGTCTAGGGTGGGGTGTTACATCTATATGTCAACATATCATCATATCCGATTATATTATAAATGGAAGCCTCCAAGTAAAAAGGTTAACTGAAAAAATATTGTAAATGGAAGCCTCCAAGTAAAAAGGTTAATTGAAAAAATATTCTTATAATGTCATAATATTGATGAACAAAAAGGTAAAATATTCATTTATTATAAATAAATGCTACCATATTCTACTAAACACTATTATTATATATTTATGGACTAAATAATAATAATAATAATAATAATAATAATAATAATAATAATAATCTAAAATGGAAAACGCCATAATATTACTTATAGTTTTGAGAAGTTAAAACTCAATTTATGACATGAATTTATATATATACGATGAATATTTGTATAAATGATGGATGCAAATTAAATTTTTTGCAATATTTAAAACGATCTCTTCAGATACTCCTACTGCGCAAAATTCGACTTGAATTTTTATAAATACAATGAATATTTATATCATAAAATGATAAAAGAAGATCAAAAAATTTAATATTAAAAACAATCTCTTCAATGCTCCAACCACGCAAAACAATAGAAAAAATTCAATGAATTAGATTCGTAAATTATCGTAAATGCTAAATCATAGCTACAATGGACATTGTTTAAAAACTTTTGATTTCCTTCAATCATAATTGGCATAACATAATGATGAATTTTCTACTTGATAAATTATATTTATCTTATATAGATGGACATTTAGCATGTAACTAATTCTCACTATTTTGATGAAACAATATAATATATTGTAGGTGTAAACTTACCAGGTATGTAATCAAAATTATGTCTTTCATCTTTATATATGAGTCATTTAGTTATTATTTCTATCAAAAAAATTGTGCTTTTTATGTTGTGATTCTCACATGAATGAAAGAAAAAGAAAATTTTGTTTGGAATGCTAAGAATATTGTCGTCATATATAGTTTCTCAAACTTTTGGTATATCACTATTACTCAATAGTGTAGCAATATTTATCGTTTTCTTACACTATTTATATATCAAAAATTAACATGAATGTCAAAGCTGACTTTGTCGTATTTGATAATATGCCTAATTTGTCAAGTACGATAATTCTTAGAAATGATCTTGCCACTATAATATATCATTTTACTTTGGAAACCTTTAAAAGGGGATTAATTCAATAATATTTCATTTACGATATGCAAATAAGTCATAAAGGAATGAGAAGAATCATCTATTTATTTGGATCTGTAATATATAATAATAAATCCTATTAGACCAAGAACATTCTATCTTCACAAATTTTAACCCTGCCTTCTATCCATCCAAGATTAAAGGCATACGACTACTATCGCCTCCTTTATAATTGATCAATAATGCAGTAATATGACATCATTTTGTTTTATTCCAACTACATAATAATCAAGAATTCCAATTTAAGGATATTAAAATTAACAAAAATTTGACTTATAGTTTTACTGTTCTTGCAACGGATTAGTATGAATCAGACGTGCAATACACGTATCCAGAACTAGTACTAGCTTAAAAGATTGAACTCTCAAAGTTTGATTGTAAATAACTATAATACCCCCAACTTAAAACACTTAATATAATATATATTCAATATTTGATATTATATTTATTTACTCTATATTACATTAAAAGTTAACACATATTCGCCTTGATGGGTAGTGACTTTTCCGAATGGTTGTAACTTTTTTTTTAAATAGAGACATGAAATTTCTGAAAAGTTTTGATTTTGTCTTAAGAATTGTGACTTATCTGATAAGTGACGATAAACACCTTTTCATATTATTCTTTGTTGTCTATAAATTGAGGCGATTTTCAAACTTCTAAAATATAAATTTTGTAAGTTTTCTATAATTCATTTTAAAACAAGAAATATAATGATAGTTGTTCAATTATTCAATTACAATATTTTTTTTGGTAAATTTTAGAGATCAACAAAAATTGACGCAATAAGGAGAATGGAATAACTCAACTTCAAAAGACAAGACTATCTAGAATATTAATATGTACTCATTTTTACAGTCATATATATATTTTCACAACATCTTTTACTTGACAAGAAGTTAAATAATTTTATGTGGCACAAACTATAATTTGGTGTTCAATTTGTGAAAAAAAGAAAAATCTCAAACTGTTGTAGAACAAAAGATTTAAAAATCTCAAACTGTTGTAGAACAAAAGATTTGATAAAAAATATATTGGAAGTCCCCACACAATATTCAATAAGTACTCTCTGTTTCCAAGATATTTTTTGTAATTTTATTTTTATTCAGTTTTATATAAAATATTATTTTTTCTTGTGGTTGGGCGCACATTTTTAACACCAGCAAGTTAAAAAAGAAACTTCTATTTATTCTACATATATTTAAATTAAATGTATTATTTTATTTCATTTCAAATTAAAATTGAACAAATTTATATTTATCTTTTTTATCTATTTTTTCTATATTACCTTAAAAGAACTAAATGCCTAACTTAAATGTTAAAGTATTAGGATATTCCCAACTTAAAAGACCAAATTTCCTATATATGTCATATTATATATATTGTATTATCTTTATTTATGTCTATTTTTCACAACTCACACCATCGTGATTGACACCCATACTAAGTCACTAACCTTCCAATGAGAGAACCACTACGACAACCCGAATCAATCAACTAAAGCAATTAAGGATACGGAAACAAGAGTAATAGCTAAGTTGAAGTTTTCATACACTTTCATGTTGAAAATACGTCTAGAATCTAAAAGGCAATTTACCCAATCATCTAAGGATACAACCGCAAACTAATGAACTATTAACTAACTAGACTCATCTAAGTCTGAATGTGGACATAGACGAAAGGAGAACTCATGGTAGCCCAGAAGAACTAGTTCAGCCTTGAATTTGAGCGACGATCACTGATCTTCTAAACGAGGTTTGTCAATAGCCTACTTAAGATGCCCTGTACTCAACAAAGAAAAAACAAGTGTAGTATCAGTACACAACCACAGTGTACTGGTAGTATCACGCGGCTATCCAAATATGTGCAACACATATAAGTCGATACAACAATATATACACATGCATATATTGAATATAAGCAATATTATAAACATTTATGAACAAGGTAAAAAAATTAGACTCCTAAACTAGCCCTCCTCTTTTGTTTCTTCAAAGACAGAGGTACACATCACAGGAAAAAACCCCAAAAACAAAAAATTCCAAGAAGTAAGTCAAAAAAGTTGGAAATAATGCTAGATGGCTACCAGATTCAGATTCCTCAAGATACACAATTATATCGAATTATTGGTCCTCTCATTTAGCCTAAGCCCAAAGTGTAAGCATATCTGAATGTGCTACTTGATCCAATTTTTACTCTGGAACATCACAACCAATTTCATAATTGTACTTGGATGTGGAAATCAATGACAATTAGTTATGCCACAACGTTGTAGCCGATGGATTCGACACATCACAATCACAAATTAAAGTATCTTCTCATGTGCATACAAATCAATCATGATTCATGGAATTCATCATTCATCCATCTCATTTACAACAAGTGTGATCACTAATGCAACATTCCCATATATA
>NC_028646.1:36036484-36080953 GCF_001406875.1 Solanum pennellii
ATATATATATATACACATATATACATGTATCATAATGAAGAAAGAACAAAGATACATTACACAACCATAGAATCACAACAATCAGCTACCCCAAAACAAGCTTGAAAACCTAAGAAACTTGATCCTTTACTTTCCGGATTCGTTCCGTTTGTTATTTGTCTATAAAAAATCAATATAATACGAGAATAAATTAACAATTACTCATTACTCTTATTGCTAAAAATTCTAACAACCCTAGATCATACCCATGATCCGAAGTATCCAAATTAGGGATTTTCTACCATAATTTCTAGATCAAAACCCTCCCCCATCAATAATTACCTATTATTTCTGTTCTACTGGTCAAAAAATAGATTCGTGGAGTTAAAATATTATCTTTAGCCTCGTGAATGGTGGAAAACTTCAAGAATCTCCAAGGGTTTGTTCCTTATCTCTAAAAACCAAAAAGTGCAAAATAAGGACGTTTTGGGGTTTATATGTGACTAAAATAAGCGTCTAGCCTGCCACAACGACCCTCACCCCGCTAAAGCAGCACTGCCAGAGAGACCAAAATAACCGCCAAACAGGCTTGCACGAACTTTGAGCTTTTTTAATAATTCTAATAACCTCATTTCACGACATACCTTTAACCAAGAACGCTTACAAAATAAAATCACGCTAAGATCAACTCTAGTTATTATTCTAAACAAAATTCAATTTAGTAAGTAATACAGATTCCATAACGACTTATGTAACCTATCATGTTATCAAAGTCATATTAAACAACCCGATTGTTACAAGTTTTTCCTACACCTCGATGACTGCGATTTCATCCAAATAATACCAGGTTGAGTAATACCATGTTTCTACGAAAAAGCCTTCCGACCCAAAAATTTTCCCTGTTGTATTTTCTATAATGATATAAGTCGATTATTACAATAGATATCAGTTTACCCATCACTCATACCCGAGTGATAATTTAGGAAAATAAGCTAAGGAAGGAATGAAGTAGTACCTGAGTCGACGAACAATTGAGTATACTTGGCTCTCATGTATTTCTCTTTTTTACATTTAGATTCCTAATTTGTACGATTCTTTCATTGAACTTTCACAGACTTTATCTCCTTGGTCCTTAGGTTATGCATATCACGATAAAAAAATTCATCTGGTTCCTCATCATATTGTTGGTCCTTGTCTAGCACAATTGAGTCCCACTTAATGATATGATCCACATCACGATGGTATCTATTCAACACTAACATATGAAATACTAGATGAACCCCTGATAAATTTGGAGGTAAAGCTAATCTATGAACCACCTCTCTTACACATTCAAGAAACTAAAATGGACAAATGTATCTCGGACTTAGCTTACCCTTCATGAAAAATCTCATCACCTATTTCATGGGTGATTCCTTAAGAAGAACATTCGCACTGGCTTGAAACTCTATGTGTCTTACCATATAATCCGCATTTTTTTCTATCTACTCTAGCTGCTAGAACCTTAGCTTTGATACTCCTCACCCTATCTTGAGCATAATAATATTAATCAACTCCCAATGGTTTCACATATCTATCCTCAAACAATCCTATGGGTGTCTTACATCCCCTCCCATATAGTTCCTCGAATGGTGTCATATCTTTCTAGGAGTGATAACTATTATTATAGGAGAATGCACACAAAGGTAAAAACATATCCAAGTGCCCTCCATGATCAATAACACATGCCATAAATATGTATTCTAACACTTGAATAGACCTCTCTGATTGCACATCTCTTTATGGATGGAAAGTTGTACGAAAAGTGAGTTTTGTTCCAATTCATCATATAATTTCCTCCAAAACATTGACGTAAATTGGTTACCACAGTTTGAGATGATAGAGAGGGGTACCCCATGCAACCTCACTATCTCTTTCACGTACACATTACCTAATTGTTTACCATTATAATCTATTCTTACTGGCATAAAATGGGCTAAATTAAACAATCTATAAACAACTACCCTAATAGAATCAAACATTCCCAAAGTCTCGGGAAGACCAATCATGACATACATAGCTATTCTTTACCTCTTCCATTCCAAGAATTGGTATTCTTTGAATCAAACATATATGCTTTTGATATTCGTACTTCACTTGTTTGAAAATTTGACACTTAGCCACAAACTCAGCTATATCCTTCTTCATGCGGCCACCAATAAATTCGCTTCAAGTTACACTACATCTAGGTCACACGCAGATTAATAAAATATCACAAACCATGGGATTCTATCAACAATTTCTATATCAAGTCATCAACTCGAGGAACACAAATTTTTTTTTAAAACTAAGCACACCCTCTGCATCAAGAGTGGTCTCTTGTGCCTTACCAATCACAGTCATTTTCTTAAGTTTACTAGATGTTTCATCCTAGCCCTTGATTTCTTAAATAAATTTGGATCTAACATTGATGCTAGCTAAAATCCCACTTGTTGTTGAGATGAAAAACTTCATAAACTTTTACTCCAAGTTCTCAATTTCCTTAGACAAAGGCTGCTCCGCTACATTCAAGAAAGCTAGATGTAACGACCTGATTTCCATCATTAGGTAAAACCCAATGGAGAAAGAGTTGGGGTCAGAAAACTTTTTAGTAGTAACTCGGAATTTTCCAACATAGTCAAGATTTGGACAAAATCGAAGTCATTAAAGTCTAGGGAAATTTTGTGAAATTGGATGATCTAATTATTAATTTGATCACATGAATACATAGATAAAACGTTAAAGAATTGTACGATGTTAAGAAATTAAATTCGAGCAAGTGGAACTCCTTGAATTAATCTTAATGTGAACAGGTAGTTTCTCAGTGTCACTAGTTGAAGGTATATTGTAAAATGGGGGCTCGGAATACAAATTGCAGAATTCTGTCTCCATGAATTCAACTGTAGTGGGATTGTTGCTGATGTAGTGGGGCTGCTTTAGTAGGATGAGTCTCTGTGTAGTAGTCTATGTGTAGCGGGACAATCACAACTTAAATAGGGTAAAACCCTTCAAAATTATTATCTTCTACAAAAGTTCGTTCATGAGAGCTACAAAACGACCTAGGGCTATCTCTTGACCATATTTTACTACTCTTGAGGATGAAGGTAAGATTCTAACTTCCAAATCAATTTTTTGATCCGTAGAACGTAATCCAATGAGTAATTATCGACGGGGGAGGGTTTTGACCTAGATTTTATGGTTGAAACAACAAAAATGGAGATGAAGGGTTTGTACTAGGGTTTATATTATTGATATGATATTTGATATTAGGTGTTGCTTATGATTCTTGCGTATATTAATTATTTGTAGAGTTACAACAAGCAAAAAGAATTGAGAAAGGAAAGATTCAAGTTCCTTGGTGGATTAAAGCTTTGTTTCAAGATAGGTGATGATATTGGTTTCCTTATTGTGTGTTGTATGTTTGTTCTTGCTTCATCATAATACTTTCATGTAGGTGAATGTTTCACTATTAATTAGACTACTTGTGGATGAGGATAGAGGAATGATGAATTTCATGAATGATGACTTGTTTGTATGATTTTGATAATAAACATATAATTGTGATTGTGGCTTGTTAAATGGATCAGGTGTGGCGTTCGAACGTACTAAATGGGATTTGTTTCCACGTTTGAGCCTATATAAAAGATCGGTTGCCATGTTTTGACATACACAGTGGATCATCTACCATGTTCTAATATGCTAACAGTTTTGGTGTGGGTTCTAGAAAGGACCATTGATTTGACAAAATTGTGTATCTTGGTAAATGTGAAACTGTTTGTTGTTTGTAAATGATATTGATATTGTGTATATTTGGTGTATGCATGTTATCATATTGTTGTAATGACTTATTTGTGTTGCACTTAAAGGAATAGACACGTGATCTTACCAGTACATTGTGGTTGTTTATTAATTTTTCACTTGCTCTTTCTTTGTTCAGTACGATGCATATTCAGGCGGCTAGTGATATAACTTAGTAAGGTGACTGTTGAGTGTGTACAGATTCAAGGGTGAGTTAGTTCATTTAGGCTGCCATGGATCTTTGTTGTTTAAGTCCACTCTTCTCGAACTCAGACTATTTGTTAAAGGTGTTTTTTTAGTTTTAGGGTTCTGCCCCTTGTTCTTAGCAAGGTTTTGGTACAATGACTTTTAGGTTCTAGGGGTTTCTTTTCCGCATTAGTTTGATTGGTTGTTTGTTTAAACCTTAACAACTTATGGGGACTGAAATTTAGTTGACACTTAAACTTGCATCTGTACCCTTCAGTGTCTTAGTTTTCATAAAAATGTTACTTTGCGTTGTAGTAATTGTTCTACCATTGGAGGGTTAGTGTGTCTAACAATAATGACGGTCTGGGTTGTGACAAAGTTTGTTCAGATCCCTAGGTTCTTGGATCTCATTGTAACAAAATTAGTCTAGTAGAGTTTTGCTGAATAATACGATGATGTCCTTACTTTTCTTTGAGAGAATATAGGAGATTAGGAAAATCTCATTTCTTTCTACTCTTTCGTGCTATGAATTGTATCTGGTTGGTATATGTGTGATACAAATTGGTATGTTTCCTCCTTCACGCTATGGTCCGAACTAGAGCAACAAAAGTGGTAACACCATAACTATCAATACAAGTTATTTATAGACTATCGACACTTGAATAGGGTCACCATTCATAACAAGTATCCATTGCCTCAGATAGATGAACTTTTTGACCAATTTCAAGGAGTTGTGATTATCTCTTCGATTAATTTAAGGTCTAGTCACCATAAGTTAAAGATTGAGGTAGTTAATAATTGGGTTCGACCAAGTTCTATGATTTGAATTATCTATTTTTGGGGCTTGCTAGCTACTATTGTCGCTTCTAGTATGATTTGAGTCCAATTGGTATCTCTATATTTGATTTGTTATCTCACCAAAGTGAACTACATGACGTAGTCACGACTGAGGGGACACAAGCAAGTTAATTGGAACTTAGAAGGTTGCAATTAGTAGTTGTCCTTAGGGGTCGTATAAGGCATAGATGATCAGTTATGCTCATCTATGGACAGAACTAATTAAAAAATTTGGACTTTTCTGCAAGCTGTAACTAATTGAGTGTCGTGAATTTTGTTCTAGGGTTTAGATTAGGTACAAGGGTCTAGATAAATTACTATGTGGTTTGTATGTGAAAAATTTTGACGTGCATTGCGACCAACGGATAATCGTGTGAGAGTCTGTTATAGGATAAATACACACATATCATAGGGATTGAATAAAATTAACAGTAGTGCATCTCACAACTAGTCATCATATCGTTCGTTTTTCCCATTGAACCTTGTTATAGGATCTCTAGTCCCAAGGTTAGGTTTCCTCATATATGACTCAAAATTCATGACCTTTAGTTTTCATCTTCCTCTATTTTCTTCATAAACTTTATCTTGCTAAGGCCTTAGTTCATGACTATGCAAGATTATCACAAGTTTTAACACAATGAACATTGATGGTATACGAACGATCAATATGATCTCACAATATTGTGTCTTTCTCCTCATGATTCAAAATTTACCGTTATAATAACAATTTTGTATTCAACCAATGTATTGGTGCTTTCACATTTAACCAAAATTAGAAAAATTATTTTCTCAAAATAAAGTGTTTCAATTCACTTTTTCACTAGTTCAAGTTTAATTTATCTTCTTTTCACTTGAACCTTCATAATAGACGTAGAAAAAAAATAATTTTGCTTTTCTCATCCTACCAAATAAAACCAAATTTTTTCTCATCTAGCTTGCTTGTACCTTGAAAGTACTTGTAGTGCAATCACAACATCAAGTCAAGTTGTTAGTCATCTACCTCATATTTATTAGACTAGCAAACTCCATTTGTTTTTATTTGTCACAACTTTCTTACAAAATTGAATCAAAAGGAGTTGCAAGACTCACACAACCAACAAAAATTGCATTTCATAATTATTTATATATTATGTGACTTGACAAGGAAAACTTCATCACATGTTTATGGTAGTTTTTGTCATTTAAAGGATGAAATTTATCACACCATAACATTTCATGTTACATGACTACTCAAAATGTTTTTTCATAATTTATTTAAAACTCACATGTTAGAGATAAAAATCACCACATTATAGCCAAATAATAACATGTTATTTATTCCACAATTAATATCTTCGCACTTGTAACACTCTTTTATAGCATTTTTCAAAGATGCAAAAAACACAATTTCACAGTGATTCTTTTTTCTTATTTCATAAACCCCAATTATTTAAAGAATACAAACATCACTTTTTCATTAAAAGTAGATTCACTTTATTTATGAAAATACTTGGTAACTTTTTTCTTTGACTTTTCTCCAATTTTGAGCAAGTAGAAAAATGATCACCGTACACCTCTTCTCTTTCATCTCTTTAAGCGAGTGACGTTTGAGCGGAATGATGTTTAGATCCCTATCTTAATATCCGCATTTTTTCAAACCGTAACAAACATGAATCTCCTTAAAATTGTTGGTGAAAACTTACAAGATAACAAAAGTACAGGATTACAACTGAAAATGAAATGAAAAAAATAAATCTGTTCAAGTTTTCTCTTATGGGTTGTGTGTATGTTCCAAACCAAATGAAGACCCCCACTATTTATAGTAGTAAAATTCTTCGTATCAGTGAATAGTAAGATAGTGTGTAATAAATTTGCTAAATGAATTGCTGAAATGTTACATAAGTTACAAGACATAAATATAGAATAATGGGTGAAATGAAGAGTTGGTGGTCACGTAAGTCACAAAAAACTAATGAGCGCTTTCTTCCAGAATTGATGAGAATAAAGAGGCACAAATGAAATGTCCCCTAATGGACATAACATGATATATATTGTGACATATAATATAGTTTTATTAATATTTAATTTCTCACCAACAGGTGGCACCACAACGTGATAGGATTCTTAGATTAAGCAAGACCTTGTCACTTTGAAGGAGATTCAAGTGTGAGGAGGCCACCAATAGAAACAAATAAGGTTGAGATCTGCACAAGCTTAATTCAGACCATCAAAAATTATTGTCAACTTACAAGTGATGCAGTTGAAGATCCTCATGATTCTCTCAAATTACACTTCCCTAAAGAAGTATAAGCGGTCGTATCAAGTAAAGAGCTCAACTTGTAGGTTGGGGTCGATCCCACGAGAAAAACAGTTTAGACTTAATTTCAATGTACGATTTATCTTTTTAGTCAAGCTCTTTCCGAAAACAAGTAACTAAATGGGGTTTTTGTGAAACAAATTTCTTTAATATATCTAAATAAAACAAGCAACATGAGTAACGATTTAGCTTTTATCAAGTTGTGAGAAACTAGGGTGTGTGTGTTCCCCATAGGTTCATAACGCCGTATTCCCAGCTATTGTAACATTCCGGAAAATTACATGTCTAATGAAGATCCCAGTAACATTGTAAGAATGCATATAGGAGATACATAGGCATTACAATGCCAAATATTGAGAAATATTGGGCATAATATAGAAAAAAGGCTAAGGGGTAATATCAAATTTCTATAGTAAATGTAAAGACAATTCACACTTAATACTAATGATAAGATGAGAAATCATATAAGGAGAAATGATGCCCTCAAGCTAGAAGCCAACTTCCATGATTATGGAACTTTATAATGAGCACTGATAGGCTAGCTATGAGCCGTGATGCCTTCCTTCGGGAAGGGCAGAGGTTGACGTAACTCTCATGAGATGAGACTGTCCGGCATGCCGGGTATTGGTCACCTTATATCTCCTAGTCTTTGAACCTTTACTGCCAATATAGGGATCTAGCAGGGTTCAGTTCCCTATATACGCTAGAATGTTTGGGTCACTTTTGCTGGTGATTCCACCTCTTTTTGGTGTGGGGCAGACACTTGATTTCATGATGCTCACATGATCTATGTCGGTTAAGGTTAAAGTTCCCAAAGAAAGAATGAGGATAGCCTTAATATATGAAGGATAATGAAATGAACGATATCGAAGGTGTTTGTACAAGACAATTAGGAGGTGAAATTAGATTCAAGTAATGACATTAGGTCATTCTTGGTCATTGCACTTCATGAACCCGATGAGAGTCTTAAACTTCATCCTAGGTATAGCTTGTGTTTACATCATCCTACGAATTAATGAAATGAATAATGTGAAGAACGAATGAACGAATGAAGCAAACTCTGTGTTTGCTAAAGAAGGCCCTCGGGTTGAGGTCCCATATGTTGGGCCCTCACTTATGATGTCTTAATGCTACATCAACGATTCCAAAGTCTTGTGTATATGAAATATATAATATATAAAACATGAAAGTAATCAAATCAATGGGATGATCAATAGAGAGTTGCTTATGCGTTGTAATGAATATATAGTGTAAAGCATAAATCACTATAAGGTGGGGAAATCATTCCTTAGTCCTTGGATTACTTACATCGATTCATTGTGGGTATGGGACTACAATGAATCATTGCATTTGTAATTAAAACATAGTACCAAAGGAATTATTGAACTACACAATAACAAGAATAAAAAGATTGAAAATAATCTAAGTGTACAAAGTGGAGCTCTCGGCCTAAGAGGATCAAAAATCTCAAATCTTTGCCCGAGTTGGTCTACAATTATTTTGATGATACTAATGTTTTGTAATCATATAAAAAATGAGTTTTGTGCTTTGAATACATTAAAATACATCATATTCATACCACAATTCACAACTAACAGTTTTGGAATGTCTAGTGACTAGGCTTTCCTGAAATAGCATGTTGTTTAGGAAGAGCTTTCTTTGATCATGCATAGCCTTATGTGTATGTGTGCATACACCCATACTAAGTATTGTGGTTTACTAACCCCTACTATTTACTATTTTATAAATGAAGGTTAAGTGACAGATTGACGACTCTTGCAACGGTTTAGACATCAGCGTTTCTCCAGACCATTTGGTAGGTCCTCTTAATTTCGAGGATGCTACTGTTTTAGTCTAGCCGTATTTTTAGACAAAGCTAGTGGATGTTGTGCCTAGTGTTTCTTTCGTAATTTAATTTCGAAGATTTCGTAATAAGTCCGTGTTTGGCAAATGTATTTATGATATATTCTTATATTGTTTCGAATTGATTCTTATGATAGATGGTTGTTACATTTATGTTGAGCTTAGTATATGATGAATTCATGAAATAACTATATGCTTCATCCGTTTGAAAATTTTAAATTTTCAGCTAAAATTAACCATATGAATGTGATGAATGCAAGATGAGGCTTGTTTGCGACCTGTTAGAGGTCAACGACGCCGGTTGCGATTCGAATTTAAGAATTCGGGTCGTGAAAGCTATAAAAAAATTTCCATAGTATTTTCCATGCAAAGATATAAGTTAGGTATCTCTATATTCTTGGTCTGGCATTTATTGAATTTCACCACCTACCTTGGTCCGGCTTCGTATGTATAAGTTACTAACCCTTATATTTACTTCATATTGACCATCATATTCGATGTATGACTTTGTTATTACTTAGCACCAATTGAGACTAGCCTATTTGATAGTATATCACTAAATCAATGTTGATTATTATTTTCTTATTACTACCTCCTTGGTACGACAAATAGAAATGATAGTTCTAACGCAGGCACTTGTTAAAAAGACTTCTAAATGAAATAATTATCAATACATGCAATAACCTAATTGAGAAAATTTAGCTAGGTTTAGGTTGTAAATCACCCATACTTCCCACAACCCTAGTTTTTGATTTAGTTACCCATGCATATAAGAACACAATTCATAATTGTTAAACAATAAATCATGATCTTACTTTGGCAATTCGAAGAAAATCTAGAAAACCCACTTGAAATATCAAGATAA
Source organism: Solanum pennellii (assembly GCF_001406875.1). Taxonomy (NCBI): domain Eukaryota; kingdom Viridiplantae; phylum Streptophyta; class Magnoliopsida; order Solanales; family Solanaceae; genus Solanum; species Solanum pennellii. Next base: position 36,046,327 of record NC_028646.1, read on the forward strand.
CACTTGAAAACCAAATCCGGAAATCGAATTATTGCTAAAGTTTCAAAACTCAATCTCCAAACACAAACAAAGAACAATAATAATAATAATATGTCCAATCCCAAAAACGAGGTTTTAAACCGTATTTATAGAAAACATTGTTCTATATTAAAAGGAATCAAAATAAGGAAAGTTGTCCAAAAATGCAGCTGTAATCGACGATCCCCACAGACGAATTGTTGATGAAATAATGTATCGTCGACTACCTACATCAGTTCAGACTTAGAATTATTTTTCTTCTTTAAGATGGCATCATCTTTGAATCAATCGACGGACCAACTGCACGGTCCGTCTTTGGTTCTATGGTTCGTCGACGTTTTCCGTTGCTTCATCCTTAGAATTTCTCCAACTTCGGTTTCTAGGAGTATCTCTGATCTCATTGACGATTCAGCAAAATGGTACGTCGATCAATAAACGGACAGTCGATCCTCTTCGTAGTCCCACACCTGGTCTGATTTCCCCGAATTTTATCCATTTGCCTGAATTTCAATCGATGGTCACCACCTAAGGGCCGTCGATGAAATGATGGACTGCCGATGGCCTTCGTGGGTCGCTTCTGCAATTTTTTTCAGCTTTCTTCCGCGTTTTATTTCTTGAAATATTTCCTTTAAAACAACATAAAGAAATGTGAAGACTACTACAAAGAAGGCTCTAGACACACACAACTCTTAAAGGAAAAACATTGAAAACACCGTGAAACAACGGTACATCAACACCCTCAACTTAAATTCATTGTTTGTCCTCAAGCGACGCACTATGACTCAAAACATATGCTTTTTACAAAAGTATACTATTTTAAGATTTCACAATCACATGGCTTTCAATCCCGACTTTTTCTTTGCTTTAGTGCATGCTTACGCTCTTAGGTTCGACAAGCTAACTCATATGGATCTGAAAATGACAAAAACTCACCAAGCATCGATACCTCTAGTATTTTGCCTCTCACAAAGGTACCAACTTTTCGACATTGCAACTAGAGCCCTCACTCCAAAAGAAATCCTCTTTTTTCGCACAGTGATTTTGACTTTGGGTACAAGGATCTGTATTCATTACTCATAGGCAAAAACAAGTTCATACATATATTGTAATCGTCGCCATAGGCTTGCCCTTATTTTCACTGGTTAAGTTCACCACACTAGACTTCTAGGATCACAATAGGATTTTCTTAGCTTGTAACGTAGGATTAGGGTCAGGTATGGTACATATGGGTACATTTTAGTAAAAAAAAATTTCCTCGACATTACAACCAAGCTTCCTACCTCTTTCATTGTCTTTTATGCGCTACTTTTTTCCTCTTTTCATCTTTGTCTTGCTTTTCCCTTTCTTGTTTGTTGATATGAATCTTACCTAATTTTGTTCACTTCTTTTGTTTCTTTTTTTATACTTTTTCAATTTCAAACTCTTTTTTTTTATAATTCAACTGATTCACATCTTTTGCTCACCTTTTCATTTCTTTTCCACATTAAACTCTTTTCATACCTAATTTTGGGTTATCACTAATACTAGTCACCCTTAACTTATGGTTTTTCCATGAGTTGAGGTACGCATTACCCAAGGTTGGGTCAAGTCCAGGAGGAGGTCAGTTTATGTATTAGCCACCCTCAACTAAGGATTTGTTCCTAAGTCGAGGTGCACATGTCCAAGTAGGGACCAGGGCCAACACTTTAAACCTAGGGAATGTCAGTTAGTTAAGAAACAAAAGATCTATTGTAGGCTCAGCAGTTTTGTATCATAAAGGAATAAAACTTTTATTTGGTTCACTTCATTTTAGTATAGATGTTTGCTAATTCGAATAAGGGCCTATGATCCTTTCCTAGTCGTCTAACACAAATTCCTGCAAGACTTACCGAGAAAGTTCTAGCTTGGTACGAACAGTTGAAAACTCAAACTCCTCATAGTCTCTTGACACTTCATTGCCAGATTTCCTAGTTTAGGTGTTAGTTTGAGGGTCATGAAGTGGGTGCCTGTCTATGTCATGATTAGAGCCAACACATTCAGATTATTTTCACCTATTCATGCAAGCATTTTCTTAGGATGGGTGGATATAATTCATACTTATTCATCATGCCTCATATTTCATGATATTATACTTTATACAATTTATGACATGTTGGTTCAACATTAAAGTAATCAGTCTCTTGGGATAATAGAACACACGCAAGAAAATCCCGAATAGAGGATCGTGAGTTGGGCAACACAGACTTCACCATAACATTGACTTTCCATTTTCCCCACCCCTAACAAAATATATTGAAATTGTCCCCAATGTATAACAAATATAAAGACAGGGTGGTAGGTGAAGCAAACCTGAGGTGTATAGCGCCGATGATCAACAAGTAGGCGACATCGATTTCCCTGAACCCGCAACATCAGTAGTAGGGCCACCCTCAGTGGTTCTCACAATAATCTCTGCACCATCAGTTGTGATCCTCTGACCGATCTCCGGTCTAGAACTAGACGCTCCAATAGCACCCTCTCGCACCCTCATGTGTAGGTCTCCTCATTAGAAAAAGAGGCTCTCTTCGCAGCCTCGAGGTCCTTCCGTTTCTTCTTCCTCGCATGAGAATACTCTCCCTCGGTAGTACGACCAGACCGGTACCTCTTGACATGACCACGTGGATCAGGCAGCGGCTTAGGATGGGATGTGAAAGGTACAACAAGCACAATATCCTCCGCAAGCTTTAAGGGTGTAGTCTCGGTCTCAGTACCTTGCATCTTCAGAATGCTATCTATATATTCCATAAAACAATCCAAAACCTCTTTGAAAGTAGTTATATCAATAGTGGGGGCTCGCAGTGCAAGTACTCACACTTCAAAGGCATCGAGGCATTGATTAACCGCTTGAATCTTCTTCTCCGTCTGCTGGGCCACCCTCTTCTCAATCTGGTCCTCTGCCTCGAAGACGTACTTTTGAATCCAAGGTTGTTGGTACATCTACGGTTGTTGGTGGAGTAGATTGGGAGAAAATGGACGCTCAACTAGTGGCATGGGCGAACTCGGTCGGGGTGGTAGCAGCAGGCTCTGAAGTGGCAGGGTCAGCCCCGTAGGATAACTCTAGCGTCTGCAATTTAACTCTGGGCCCTCTCTGTGGTTCCGCTACACTAGCCTTATCCCTTATTAGACCTATATCAATTGTGCCACCCGGAGTGCAAAATGTATCACAGTGCCAAATGGGCTTTCTGGTATCCCTGCATAGAAGGAAGATCATACACGTAAACGAGTAAGTAGTATAGGTCTTGATATCCCTCTCGTGTATCATCGCGATCAAGAACTTTGCGAAGTCGATCTCAAAATCAGACACAAAGGCTGCTACAAATATCTCTCTATCCCATATAATAATATTATCTACACTCGTCGATGATAGGTCGTGGTGGAATAATATCCAGAAAAACATGGTTGTAAAGGTTAGGTTGGCCTTTTTGATAAGCCCTTTTGGGTCTAATACCCAATTTGCTCCCTCACCATCGATGAATAGGTGCTGAGCAAGCCACCTCTTACCTGCCTCTCTCTGCTCCACGATCCTCGGAAACTGGCCACTTTTTACCATATCCCACCTGTAGTAGAACTCCGGAGTCATGAGGGACCGAGTAATATCAACAGAGGCGCCGTACATGAACCGGCGGATGGTGGCTGAAGAAATATCCACCTGGCAGACCTGAACTAGCAATGTCGTGAGCAGGTCCTATTTGGCGGGTCTCGCCTGCCTATCAAAAGAGCCTCTTAGAGTCGCCACATAGGAGGCGTAGAACTCTCGAACACTAACCTCACTATACGCCCCCAAACTCCTAGCCTTGCACTCAAGCCTGTGGCGGGTGAACAATCTCTTCACATCGGTGTTTGTGTTCAAACTCCCCGTAAGAACCCTACGCTCGACCCTCAACAACCAGGTCATCACCCACTACTGATTTAGGAACTTTCCATCCCTGTATATCTAATACTGACAATCTACGCACCACCGGTTTGGTTCCTTAGGAACCGATGCAGGGGCATTTGCCTGAGGTGCCGGGGCGAACTTCGAGCGGTAGCCTCATTTGACTAGGCTTGGCGAGAAGGTTCCCCCGACTAATGGTTCCTTGTGATCCAAAACTTGAGGCAGTAGCCTCATTCCTCCCTGAAGAGTGGTCCGACCCTGATCCTGATGAATCTTTGGAGCCAGATGCTTCTTCAGAACCCTAGGCAGACCCAGGCGGTGTGCCAGTTAGTGTCCGTCCCTCATCAGACTGAGAGGCAGTGACTACGCCGAGAACCACCTTTCCGGACGTACCCTGAGGGGTTCGTGCAGCTGGTGTAGTAGGCATGGCATCCCAGGTCACATACTCGAGATCCCGCTCATCGTTGCAAGTTCAAATCATCCTCTCAGATGATGCCACCGACTTGGACCTGTCCCGGAAATATACAATATCCTTCTTTGGCGTGACTAGTACCTTTAAACCAATTGTTAGTCTCATAGAAACCTTTCTACACACTTGAAATAAACAAAAGAATTAAACGAATTAAAAATTAAATACAATGAAGGTCTGCAATTCCAGGTCAACGGACACTATCGACGGTTCGTCGATGAAACGACGATCCGTCGATAGGGTCCGTCATCTAATACTTAGAATTATTTTAAATGGATCAAAATATCAGATAGAATAGTCTGTCGATTAATTGACGAACTGTAGTCCACCTCCGTCATCTAACACTTAAAATATTTGTTTTTCACAATCGAGCAAACAACATCTATAAATGAAAAGATGAACGTGGAGAACGGACCGTCGATCAATCGACGGACTGTAGTCCAGTTCCATTGTCTCTAGCTTAAACGTAAATTGAGTTGTCCAATCGACATACCTAATCGACGACTCGTCAATCCATAGACAGTCCATCGACGAGGTCTCATACTGTTGGCCTGAGATAGATTTCAGTCCATGTTTCAAACTCCACACTTTGACACCTTCAGACCCACACAAATTTACACAACACAATGTAATAATCAAAATACAATTTCTTCATTCCTCTAGTTTTGATTTCACAAGATTCATGCTCTAAAAATCGATGATACAAAATCCTAAATAGGAAAGTCTATACTTACTGTCATAAACACATTTTAAACAGATTCCACAACAAAACAATCACTTTCTATCATTTCAAGGGACATTTTACACATGTTTCATAAAGCAAAATCAAACAATTTTGTCCCTCAGTCAAGACCAACTTTCTAATTTTTGATTCAAACGGTCTACGTACGAAAATTCATAAAACAAAAGGAATCGAAATACCTTATGATCATAGTAGAGTGATTGTGAGAGTGATCCTTGCAACAACCTACGTGCCCGACTTGAACAGTGACCGAAAAAGCAATGGGGACAAAGGTTAATTTATGGAAGAAAGAGTTTTGTAAATTTTGGGGGATTTGGGAGTTTGGAGGAATCTGATGGTTATGGAGGGTGAGAATGTGATGTTTTATGAGAAAGGAAGGAAATATGGGAAAAGAAACGGTTGTGGAAATAATTTGAAAAGAAATTTTAGTCTAATGAATGGTTTTGACTTTTAATATTACAGGTCGGGTCGGGAAGGGTCAGTGGCACTTTGGACGGATGAAACCCCGTCAACGGTCCGTAAGTCAGTCGATGGTCCGTCGACTGGGACCTTTGATTGCACAAGACTTAGAAAATTTTCAAAACATATATGGGATCGATGGATTATATTAACAGTCCGTAGATTGATTGATGCCCATCGATGGGGTCTGTAGCACTGTGCACTAGACCATTTTCTGCAGATTTCTAGTTTTGGTCCGTGCAAAAGTAACACCCATTAAACTAATTTTTTTTCTAGACTCTTTTGAGACACGGACCCTAAAATAATCTATAGCCAACAATAATATAATAGTTATCATAAAAACGAAAATGACCAAATCAAAATGAAACATGAATATGCAACTATTCCTACAAAGAAAATAGAAATCTATCATTTTCTAGAGGATGCACCTTGGATTGCCTCCATAGAAGCGCTTGAATAAACGTCGCGGCACGATGCAAGATCCTTGATTACTCAGGCTTCATCAAGGTGATATGCCTCAACCACTTCATGGACACTCTACACATGCCCTAGGTAGATGTTAATCCTTTGATTGTTGACCGTGAAATTTGCACCTTCTTTATTCTCAAACTCAAACGTCCATGTTGAAACACTATAGGGATAAGGAATGGTCCTGTCCACTTGGACATGACTTTGCTTAGAAACAACATAGCCTAGAGTTGAATCGAAGCAACAAGTACCCAACCTCAAATTCTCTCTTTTTAATCTTTTTGGTGTGGTAATTCTTCATCTTCTCTTTGTAGATGGCTGAACTTTCATACGCTTTTAGGAGAAACTCATTAAGCTTATTTAACCCATTAACTCTCTGTTCCACCGCTTCATTCAAATCCATCTTCAGTTTCTTCATTGCCCACATCGCTTTGTGCTTTAACTCGATTGGCAAGTGACAAGCCTTCCCATATACAAGTTGGTTTGGAGACATACCTATAGGGGTCTTGTATGCAGTCCTTTAGCCCCAAAGAGCATCATCAAGCCTTCTTGACCAATCTGTTCTATTAGCATTTACTGTTTTCGACATAAATTTCTTGATCTTTCGATTTGACACCTCAGCTTTCTCGCTAATCTTTTGATCATAAAGGAGTGGCTACATTATGGCGAACCCCATATTTCTCCAATATCCCTTTGAACAATTTATTGCAAAAGTGAGATCCACCATCACTAATAATGGCCCTAGGTGAGCTAAATCTGGAGAAGATGTTTTTTTTCAAGAATACGGTGACACCCATATAGCTTCCACCCATTTTGACACGTACTCAACCTCCACGAGTATATATTTCATCACATGTGAACTCACAAATGACCCCATAAAATCAATGCCCAAAATATCAAACAACTCAATCACCATAATAGGGGAAAACCATGGTTTAGGTAATTGATCTACCCGAGACCTTGATCTATGGAGCCCGATCATTGCGTAAGACGAGAGTTCAATAGATGAGGATTTAGAGGGAGCTCTTGCCTCTTAAAAATTCCTCCATGTCTTTGGCATCTAACATGACTTGGCAAATTAGTGAGCATCTTGGTTAATGGTTGGCCAATAGTATCCATACTGCAAAATCTTGTGCCCAGTCGGATATTACTATGGTGCCCACTCACAGGCGAGGAGTGACATGCCTCCAAAACACTTAACATCTCAACTTCCGGCACACAGTGACGAATAAGCCCATCAGCACAACTCTGGTATAAGTAAGGCTCATCCCAAAAGAATGTTTTTACCTCATACATTGACTTCTTCCTCTGATGGAAAGACAAATCTGATTGGACTATATCACTAGCAAGATAATTCGAAAAATTGGCCAACCATGGAATCAAATAATGAGAAACGGCCAATACATCAGGGAATGTATCATCAATTTCAGACTTTTCACCCAATTCTCATGTAGATTCATCCTCTAATCTAGACAGTGATCGGCAACTTGATTCATAGTTCCTTTTCTATCTTTTACCTTAAGATCAAACTTTTGCAGTAATAGCACCCATCTAATCAACCTTGGCTTCACATCCTTCTTATCCATAAGTACCTCAAAGAGGAGTGATCGGTATGAACTACAACCCTCGTGCCAAGCAAATAGGAGCGGAACTTTTTGAACGCAAATACCACCACATGAATCTCTTGTAAGTCACCATATAGTTCTTTTGAGATTTATTCAGAGCCTTACTTGCATAGTAAATAGAGTGAAAGATTTTATCCTTTCTTTGTCCCAATACCACTCAAAGAGCAACCCCAGTAATGTTGCGCATCACCTCAAATGGCTTACTTCAATCTGAGAAATAACAATGGGAGCAGATACCATCTTCTCCTTTAATTCTCCAAATGCTTTAAGACAAGATTCATCAAAATAGAACTTACATTCCTTCCAAAGCAATATGCACAAAGGGTGTTCAATTTTCGAGAAATCCTTATTAAACCTTTGATAAAAGCCCGCATGTCCCATAAAACTTCTCACACCTTTTACAAAAATGTGAGGAACAACTCTGTCAATAACTTCAACTTTCACTCGATCAACCTCTATCACCTCCTCCGAGATGCGATGGCCCAATACTATACCTTCTTTAACCATGAAGTTCAATTTTTGCAACTAATAACAAGATTACAATCTGCACATGTTTTTAGAACGTCGGCCAAATGACTCAAGCATCGATCAAGGAGTCACCAACCACCAAAAACTCATCAATGAGTACCTCAATAGTGTCCTCCACCATATCAGAGAACATTGATATCATACATCTCTTGAAGGTTTCCGGTACATTACATAACCCAAAAGGAATCCTCTTGAATGTGAACGTCCAATAAGGACAAGTAAAAGATATTTTCTCTTGATCCTCAAGGGCAATCGAGATTTGATTGTAACCCCAATATCCATCAAGAAAATAGTACCATCCTTTTCCTACAAGTCTATCTAATATGTTATCCATAAAGACTATGGAGAAATGGTCCTTCTCTGTCCATTCATTCAACTTCGGGTAATCTATACAAACTCTCCATCCTGTCACTGGCCTCTTTGGAAAAAACTCATTCTTCTCATTAGGCACCACTTTCATTCCCCCCTTTTTGGATATGCATTGGACATGACTTACCCAACTACTGTCTGCAATAGGATTTATGACCCAGGTATCCAACCACTTTATGATCTCCGTCTTCACTACTTCTTGCATAGGTGGATTCAACCATCTCTAGTGTTCAATACTTGGTTGTAATCGGGCATGAGTTTGATTTTATGGGAACAAATACCTAGAGGGATCCCAATAATGTCTGCAGTAGTACAACCAATGGCTCATTTGAGCCTCGTCAAAACTCCCACCAGACACTCTACTTGTTGCACATTCAAATCCACTGTAATTATTACCGACAAAAGTGTAATATCTACCCAAGAACACATACCTTAGATGAGATAGAGCCTTAAGCTCTAATTTTGGAGCCTCCTTAAAAGATGGTCTCGCGGGTGGAGACTCGTGATGCATCAAATCTAAATCCAGTTTCATTGGTTTTGACCGATATTCATTTCGTTCAAGTGCCACAACCAAAGAGCCATACTCTTCAATATCATCATATTCAAAATTCATGATCATTTTCACTAGTGCCTTGACACCTAGGCGTTCTTCGATCTGTACCTCAAAAATACTCTCAACACAATAGGATATACCAGATACCGTTTTGATCTAACAACTCTACTTCATGGACCTACAAATGTTGAACGTTGTTTCTTCATTGTTCAACCTAAACTTCATCTTCTTTTTTCCAGATAATCCAAGGCACGTCCAGTGGCATCGAACGGCCTCACAAGAATAATAGGAAACTCAAAGTACACCTCAAAGTCAAGAATCACAAAATTCATTGGAAATATAAAAGACTCCACTTTCACGAGCACATCATGGAGTATCCAAATGGGCCTCTTCACTATTCGATCGGTCATCAGTAACCGCATTGCAGTAGCTTTGGGTCAACCAAATCCAATTTCTTATAAAAGGAATGAGGACTGAGGCTTATGCTTGCACCTAGATCAGATAGTTCTTTATCAAAGTGTAATTATCTGATGGTACATGGAATAGTGAAAGCGACCAGATCTTCCTTTTTATGCAAAAGAGACCTTGTAGCAATAGCACTACAATACTTCATTCAGTCATCATCCTCAAAACTTATGGATCTCTTCTTTGTAACCATATCGTTCATAAATTTAGCATAATCAGGCATTTGTTCCAAATCTTCTATCAAAGGGACATTGATGGAAATTTGTTTCAACATACTGATAAAAGGCTGGTATTACCATCCTAGGTCTTTTTTACTAATCTTTGAGGGAATGGTGGTGGAAATCTGGGAACGGGGACCACTTTGAGAGGTACCTCTGCTTTTTTTCGCCATTTTGTCCACCAATTCTCCACTTGTTTTCACAACTCTTCCTCCTTTCTCATCTCATCTTCTACCACAAATGGCAGAGGTGGATCAATAGTTTGCCTACCTCCTCGAGTAGTAACCGTCATGCAAATTCCATCATTATTAGGAATTTTGATTGTATTGCTAGGAAGAGTGCTCGGTTGGCGTGGGTTCACAGTAGTGGACAATTGTCCATTAGTAACTCAAGATACTTAATCAAGACCGCTTGTGCATCCACCTATTGCCCAATGATCGCTTAATCACCACTCAATTCCTTGTCGTGTTCATCACTAGCATCAAACCTCCTCTACATCTTCTATTAACATATCCTCATCCTGTGCCATTATATCTCCACCATCCCTAGGAGAAACATCCCAATTTTGAGGTGGTACAGAGGGCCCACTCTAATCATTTATGTTACCATAGTTACCTCGGTTGATGTTTTTGTCGCGCTTGTAGTTTCCATCTCAAAAATACTGACCCTCTCTATTGTAGATACCATAGTTCCGACCTTGATTTACTTGACCTTGAAGCCAAATTCCATGATTGGAGCCTTGGATGTTTGGTCGAAAACCCCCCGTTTTATCATTTACTGCACAAGTATCCTCTTCATAATAGTATCATCCGCTTGAGGGGGGGGGGGTTAGTCAACTAATTCATTGCATTTACCTTCTCTACATCCCCAGTAACATGTCTTAATACAAACCAAAGCTCAGTTCTCATTTGAGCCATCTCCTCACGAATCTCATCTACTGCTGGATTGTGTGTAGTGTGCTCTACGAAGGTGTTTCCTCCAGTGTCAGACTTTTTAGTATTCCAAACCTTATTGTCGCGAGAGATTTTCTCCAACTTCTCTGCGGTATCACCATATGTTCACTCACCATACAAACCTTCCGCAATAGTATCAAGTAGTGCTTTATCATTATCATCTAGTCCACGATAGAAGTACTCTTTCAACGACTCATCATCAATGTAGTGGTTTAGGACGCCTCTCACATACGCTGTAAATCTGTCCCAAGATCTACTTACCGACTCCATATGTATTACCACAAAGTTTTTCACTCTATCCTTGTGGTTGATCTTCTAGAACATCGGCTAATACCGATCTAAGAACACATCCCTCAACAGATCCCAAGTATACATAAAATTGTAGGGTAACTCAGTCAACCATATCGCGAAATCTCTGGTCAATGATAGAGGAAACACTCTCATCCCAATTACGTTCATATCTAAGTCTTGCATCCCCACATAACTCTTGCATGCAGACCTTAGTTTGTCTATGTTAGCATGTGGAGTCTCTGATGGTAGCCCTGCAAACAAACCCCTCGCGGTAAGAATTTGCATCAAACTACTAGTTTCCAAGAACGTGTGTCCCTGCGGTAGAGGACGTAGGACAAGAGGCCCATCAGAATCAGTTATATTTACATTGCCCCTAGATAATTCTTCAGGGCATAGGACGGGAGGTTGCATCCTTACAACATCATTAACCTAATTTTCCGCAACTACCTAATTGTGTTCCTCAATAGGTAGTGGAGGCTGCCAATTTACCCTACAACCTTGATTGATTGGGTGTTGATTATCCATTTTCCAAAGTGTATGGTTATTTTTATGATCCAATGGAATGAGCATTTCTCCTCGGATCCTTGTACTTGGCATACACTAGAGCTAGACCTGAAAGAAACAAAACAAAAGAAAAGTAAAATCAGGAAATTGTTTATTGAATTTTAATCATGTTATTAACGTTAATCTAAAGTCACTTTTCCTCGGCAGCGGCGCCAAAATTTTATACGCTCAAATTACACTTCACCAAAGAAGTATAAGCGGTCGTCTCAAGTAAAGAACCCAACTAGTAGGTTGGGTTCGATCTCACGAGAAAAACAATTTAGACTTCACTTCACTATACGATTATATATATATTGTCAAGCTTTTTCTGAAATCAAGTAATTAAAGGGGATGTTTTGTGAAACAAACTTCTTTAATATATCTAAGTAAAATAAGTAACAGGAGAAACGATTTTGTTTTATCAACTTGTGAGAGAAACTAGGGTGTATGTTTTCCCCTAGGTTCATAACGTCGTATTTCTACCTATAACAAATTTTCCATAGTGTTGTGCATGGAAAGTGATAAGCCAGGTATCTCTAAATCCTTGGTCCGACATTTAGAGAATTTCACCTTGTACCATGGTACGCTACGTGTGTATAAGCTACTAACCCTTAACTTTACTTCATATTAAGCATCATATTTGATGTATGCCTTAGTTATTACTTCTTACCAATCCAGACTAGCCTATAAGATAGTATCCCACAAAATCTCTGTTGATAATTCTTTTCTTATTACTACCTCATTCGTCTGGCAAGTAGCAACAAGGCTATTACTAACATGTGCACTAGTGAAAAAGACTTCTTGATGAAAGAATTATAATTACATGCAATAACTTAATTCAGAACTGTTATGTAGCTAGGTTTGCCTTGTTAATGACCCATGGTCACCACTACCCTAGTCGTGGATTTAGTTACCCATGCATATATAAAAACAATTCATAGTTGTTAAACAATAAAACATGAACTTACTTTGTCAATCGAAGAAAATCAAGAAAGCCCACTTGAAGTAGCAAGATAACACTTGAAAACCAAATCCGAATATTGAATTATTGCTAAAGTTGCAAAACTCAATCTCCTAACACAAACTAAGAAAAATAATAATAATGTCCAACCCCAATAAAGAGGTTTTAAACCCTATTTATAGAAAACATTGTCCTAAATTAAAAGGTATTAAAATAAGGAAATTTGTCCTAAAATGCAGCTGTAATCGACGACCCCCACAGTCGGACTATCGATGAAATGACGGACTTAGAATCATTTTTCTTCCTTCACATGGCATCATCTCTGAATCAATCGATGAACTAATAGCACGGTCCGTCCATGCATCTACGGTTCGTCAATGCCATATTTTGCTCCATCCTTAGATATTCTCCAACTTCGGGTACTGATACTATCCCTCATTTCATTGATAATTCAAAAGAACGGTCCGTCCATCCTCTACATATTCCCAGACTCGGTCAGATTTCCCGAGTTTTTCCATTTTCCTGAACTTCAAAATCGATGGTCACCACCTATGGGTCGTCGATGGAACGGCGTACTGTCGATTGCCTTCATGGCTCGCTTCTACTTTTTATTTCAGCTACCTTCTACATTTTATTTCTTTACATCTTCCATGCAAAACAAACATAAAGACATGTTTAAATTACTACGAAGAAGGCTCTAGACACACACAACTCTTAAGGAAAAAGCACTGAAAACCCCGTGAAACCATGGTTAATCACCTCACACTCACCTAATTGACTTTCTTAAGCTAGTTGAAACTAGTAAGTACAATGGTGTCCGAACTGATCAAGTCCTTTTTCACAAGAAGAAAAGAAGCCAAAACATGGTTATGAAGCTTACCAAGAGGTTCTGTAAGTACATAGGATCAAATGAATCTTTTTATTAGGCTTGCGAAAGACTAAGTTCAAGTTAAAGAAAATGCTACACTATGGAATCTCATATCTCGTTATGTTATACATTTTTATCATTTCCTTAAGCTATCTTCTAGAAATGTAATTGATGCACTATCAGAAGGATCTATATGAGAAAAAAGTGCAAATGAAATACAACTACTCATTGAAATTTCAGAAAATGCATTTCAATGGCCATATGACCGAGTGATTATCTAGAAAGCAGCAGGAATCAATCAAGTCAAAGATTTAAATTCATTACACAATAAATCACAGCTCTTACACAAAATTATAAGGCTTTTCAGGTATGTTTTCTATCATTATGTCAACTTGAAAATTGCGATGTTTATAGAGGTAGTCATCTCAATCATGAGACTCAAGTTTCAGATCAAAATAATTAACATGTAAACGCTATTAGCGATAAAAGTAATTATCCATTTAGTAGTTGTATAGCACAAAAACATTTAGGATTTCAATGGAGTAATCCAAATGGATCTAAGAATCCTCGACTTTTTATTTTATCAAAAGCAGGAAGGGATACCTGGTTTTCAAAATAATAATACAAGGCAACAAATCATTCAGCACTACCAAAAACAGCCTTATGTAAATCAACAATCAAACATTGAAAATTTTCCCAATAAACATCTGAAGGCTACTGATGAGCTAATACACAAACTCATCAGGGTTACTAATAAGAAGGTTGAAATTCATCATTCAACTATAAGGAACTTGGAAATTCAAGTAAGTCAAATAACAATACTTATAACTAGACGAATTCAGGATTCTCTACAAGCAACACGAAGAAAAATCCAAACAAACATTTCAAATATATATCATTGCACTCTGGTAAAAATCTTAATGATCCACATGCAGGTAAACAAAAACACTCACAAAATATGAAACAGTTAAATGAAAGTGAGAATAAAGAAAAATCTAGGTTTTTCAAAACACAAAAATATAAAGAAATAAAGCTACAAGAAAATGAATTACTGAAACATCCTCAGTCTGTTTCTCTCCCTTTTCGCCAGAAAATGAAAATAGAAAATCTTTACAAATATTTCTCAAAGTTTCTTGAAATCTTATAACAACTTTACATTAACATCCCCTTAAGAGATGCTTTGAATCAAATGCCTTCAGGTGCTAAATCTTATAGGATATTTTGACAAGTAAAAGAAAATTGGAAGAAATTCATGTAGCTAACATATAACATCTCGTAAATTGTTATAGCAAAGAGAACTCTAAGAAACTAAGATTTATCATTTTTGGAAAGAATGGGAAAAGTGTGGAAAAATTTCCTAAGGTAAGAAAGTGTGTTTTAGTTATTTTCAAATGACCATAACTTCTAGCCCAGTATGGGTTATAGTCATTTCTTTATATGGTTGGAAAGCTCTTGGGAATATCTTTCCAACGGCACCAGGCTTGTACAATTTCAATATCGTATAAGGGAAATATATCTTTCGGAAGTTGGGTTATTGAATTGAAGAAAGTCCAATCTAGATTTTTGTAAGGGTAAAGTGGTCTTTCGACCCAACTATTTCCTTATTTGTTTTACATGTTTATTAGGGGTAAAACTAATACTTCCGGAAGTTTTATAAAAGTTATTTACGCTTAGAAATTGGGAGAAAAGAAAAGAGAAGAAGGAGAAGGGAGAAAGTTCAAGAACATTAAGCCTTCGCAAATGAAATTAGTCGGGGGTGATCCCTATCAAGGTATGTGAGATCTTTCAATATTGGGTTAGTACACCCACACACCAACTTGATTAATTCAGCGAATTTTGAGTAGATTGAATGATGCGATTGAAATTCTTGAAGAACAATGGTTGAATAATTGTTGGTCAAGTTATAGTATGCTCTTAGTTGATTTGATTTGTGTTTACATGTTGTTTTCGGGTTGAGTCTATTGGGTAGAGGGGTATTAATGATCCTAAGTGTTTGGGAAAAGATCCATGGAATTAGAGAGTTTAGAGATGAAAAATGAAGAAGAAAAATCGGAACTCCCCTCAAGACAGGCTCTGTCATACGAGCTCTGGCGCACGAACCAGCCAAAGCCCCTTAGGACAACTTCTATCCTCCATCCCCTGGCGCTCCATGCCTCTTAGAGAGCCAAGGACGTCTGGAGACCCCATTCTTTCCCCATCATTTCGTACTAGTTATTAATTTATGTACCCACATTTCTTAGCTTATTCAAACACACTAAGGTACATCTAAACATCATTAAATCATCTATAAACATGAGATCATGAACCTTGAATCCATAATTCAATTCAAGAAAAGTTAAGATCAATGTCCTAGAAGTTAAGAGTCGAGTCAAAAAGCTACAAAACAGGTAACGGTAAGTTCTTAAATTTTTTGTTGAGTCTTAAACAAACCTTTTAACTTTGATTTAATGATCAACTTACATGTGGAGCAAATAGTAATGGGTTGGGTAAAATTCTCAAAAGTTATAAGGAAACTAAACATTCCCTAATAGTTAAGTTAAAGGTTGAGAAAAATGTAAAGAGTTGAGTTTATTTCATAAAAGTTATAAGGGAAATAAGTATTCCCTAAGAATACAAATGTTTACAAATTTTGAGCAAGAAAAGAAGCTAGACTTCCAACAAGGACTTTGTCTAATTTTAAGTAAAGAGGAAACTATGATTTCCAGCAGGGCTTTCAAAAGTTAAATTTGAGCAAATTATATCAAACCAATTAAAAAGTTGTTTTTAAAACATAGGAGATATGTATTTTAGGAGTAGTATTGAGCACCAATATGGGGACGCGAGTTCATCTTAATTCAAGCCCACATAAACCATGTGCCCAACATGGAAAGACGAATGGTCATACTCTTTAGATGATTCCTTAGTGTTTTTTTGCAACATGAGGTAAGACGTTGTACTATCATTTAGGCTCATAGTGATGGATTTCGGTTAGAGAATCTCCCACAGAAACTTGATTAATTTCATATATATGTAAAGTTGAGTTTGTTATTGCAAGTCCTTAACAAATTATGTTTTACACTGTTTTACAAGCTTTATAAATATATTACATGTGTCTTTACCGTTTTATATTGAGTTAGTAATTCATGAGTTAAGCAGAGCCAACGTAAGTTCTTATTAATCCTTTCACGCTTTAAGTAGTTTTTTATTGTTCGAACTTGCATACTTGTACATTCAATATACTGATGCTAGTTGTCCTGCATCGTATCATGATGTAGACGCACGTAATCAGGATCAGCATCTTATGCCTTGTTCATCCAGTTTTACCATTGAGAGTTAATGGCCTCCTCGCATTAGGAGGACCTTTTTTATTGGTGACAGTCTCTTTGTTATAAAATTTTTAGGGGTTGTCCCAACATTCATCTTATTATTTTTAGAGGCATCATAGATAAAAAGTGTTAGTTTTGGGTTTTTTCATTTGATTTGTAAACAATGAGACTACGTGCCATTTTGGCCAAACTAATTATTTCTCTTGAGAATGTTCCTTACTTTTATAAAGAAGTTAAGTAAAATCTTCCTCTGAGTTGAGTAAGCCAGTAAAAGGGCCTGCTCAAGGCCCGCAATGGTCATTGGGTGTCGGCTACGTCTAGGGTGTAGGATCGGGGTATGAATAACTTAGTATCAAAGCACAGAGTTAAGAGTCCTAGGGAGTCTATGAAGCCGTATCTGTAGAGTCTTAGTCATCGGTGTGAAGCGCACTACATCTATTATTAGTAGTCTACAACAGTTATGTATTCCTTCCTTCCTTCATATTCATTTTTGTGTGATAGAGTTTATCTCTACAAAAATTTTACGATTCTTTCTTACACGTGTTTCTAATTACTATGCCTCCACGAAAATCAGGACGAGGTTTCCCAACTAGGAGAAATTTTGAACCTCAGGAACAAGAGTTACCCAATGCACCTGCAATGAAACCACAAAGGGAAGTTAGCAACACTGAGTTACGTAAGGCTATTATGTTGTTGAGTGAGGATATGACTAATTAGGTTTGTCCACAGATAGGATATCAAAAAGTAGAGGATGAAACCTCGAGGACTCGTGAGTTCCTATTAATTAATCCTCCTAATTTCACCGGTTCAAGCACTACAGAGGATTCGAAAAACTTTATGGAAGAGTTGAAGAAAATATTTTATGCGTTGCATGTCATAGGTGTTGATAGAGTTGAGATAGTTGCACACCAATTGAAGAATGTAGCTAGGACTTTGTTCTACTAGTGGAAGGAGGGAAGAGATGTAAATGCACCACATCAGAATTGGGCTTGTTTCAAAGAGGCTTTCTTGGGGCTGTTTCTTTTCTCAAGAATTGAAAGAGGACAAGGTGTGACAGTTCCTTACTCTCAAATAGGACTCCTTGAGTGTTCATGAGTATGTGTTGAAGTTCAACAAACAGTCTCGATGTGCTCCTGATATGCTTAAGGATATGAGAAGCAAAATGAGTTTGTTTGTTGCTAGCTTGGATAGTGCATCTAGTAAAGAGGGTAGAGTTGAAATGTTGATCGATGACATGAACATATCCCGATTGATTGTCTATGTGCAACAACTTGAAGAAGAGAAGCTGAGGGACAGAAAGGAGTACAAGAACGAGAAATCCAATATTAGGAATGAGTTTGGGAAGCACAAATGTTGTTCATAACGGCCATAATTGCATAAACAAAAGGGGCATACACCATCATCTGCTTCTGCGCCTGCGCCCAGAAACAGATATGAGTATAATGGCCAGAATTTGGAGAACTTCACGGCTAGACCAACCCAATTACAAGGTAGTGTGGCACAAGGAAGTAGTGGGATCCTAAATTTGGTAAGTGTGGTAGAAACCACGTTCGTTAGTGTCGTGATGGCAAGTCAGGTTGCTTCAAGCGTGGTCAAGAGGGTCACTTTTTGAAAGAATATCCTAAGAATAAGTAGGGTTCTGGAAATCCAGGCAATAGAGCTCCATCTTCATCAGCTGCAGCACCTAGAAATGCTACTTTTGGCAGTGCGAAGGAGCAAATTGCCTTTATGCAATCACTAGTCACCAAGAGCAAGAGAACTCGGCAGATGTTTTCACGGGTATGATCGAAGTCTTTACTTTTGATGTTTATGCTTTGATGGACCCAGGAATAAGCTTATCTTTTGTAACTCTTTATGTTACATATCAGTTTCATATTTTTTTGGGATAAACTTTTTGAACCTTTCTGTGTTTCTACCCTTGTTGGAGAGTCCATTCTAGTGAAAAATTCTATCGTGATTGTCCTATTTCTATACATCACAAAAACACCATGTCTTACCTAGTGGAGTTAGACATGGTAGATTTTGATGTCATTCTAGGTATGGACTATCTTCATGCCTTTTATGCATCAATAGACTGTAGAACTCGAGTTGTTAAATTTCAGATTCCTGATGAGCCAGTCATAGAGTGGAGTAGTAGTTCAGCGTGCCTAAGGGTTGGTTTATTTTGTACCTTAAAGCGAGAAAGTTAGTTTCAAAGGGGTGTATCTATCACTTAGTTCGAGTTAATGACTCAAGTTCTGAGGTACCTTCCCTTCAGTCAGTTCCTATAGTGAAAGAGTTTCAAGAAGTTTTTCCTGATAATCTACTCGGAGTCCCTCCTGAGAGAGAAATAGACTTTGGCATAAACTTCATCCCAGATACTCATTCTATCTATATTCTGCCATATAGAATGACACCATCATAGTTATAAGAGTTGAAAGAACAGCTGAAAGATTTGTTAGATAAAGGTTTTATCCAACCAAGTGTCTCTCCTTGGGGCGCTCCGGTGTTGTTTGTGAGAAAGACTTATGGTTCCCTTAGGATGTGTATAGATTATCGCCAACTGAATAAGGTTAATCTCAAGAATAAGTATTCTCTTCAAAGGATACATGATCTTTTCGACCAGCTTTAAGGTGATTTCCTTTTCTAAAAAATTGATCTAAGGTTAGGCTACCATCATTTGAAAGTTAAGGAATGTGATATTTCAAAGACAATTGTTAGAACCAGATATGGGCATTATGAATTTCTGGTCATGTCCTTTGGTTTGACCAATGCGCATGTAATAGTCATGGATATTATGAATTGAGTCTTCAAACCTTTTTGAGATATGTTTTCTATCATCTTCATTGACGACATACTAATCTATTCAAAGGATGAATAAGATCATGCTAGTCACCTCAGGATAGTTCATCAGACTTTGAAAGATAAGGAGTTGTATGCCAAGTTCTCCAAGTGTGAGTTTGTGTTTAAGTGTGTGGCATTCTTGGGCCACATAGTTTCCGGTGATAGGATTAGTGTTGATACTCTAAAGATAAAAGCAGTTCAGAGTTGGCCTAGACCCACATCTGTAACCTTATACAGAGTTTCTTGGGTTTGGCTGGTTACTATAGA
Organism: Solanum pennellii; assembly: GCF_001406875.1. NCBI lineage: Eukaryota > Viridiplantae > Streptophyta > Magnoliopsida > Solanales > Solanaceae > Solanum > Solanum pennellii. The sequence goes on from NC_028646.1 coordinate 36,066,144, forward strand.
AGGTTTGATTTGGGGATTTTGTCTTTTAATTTTATTTGTAAACGATTAGATTTATGTGCCATTTTGGCAAAACTATTACATTTTAAGTATTTCTCCTGAGAATGTTCGTTACTTTTATAACAGAGTTAAGTCAAGTCTTACGCTGATTTGAACAAGTAAAGGCAGAGGGTTCACTTAAGGCAAGAAATGGTCATTGGTTGCCGCCCACGTCCAGGGTGTAGGCTAATGACGTGAAATAAGCTTACAGAAAAGTAGTGTTATACTTTATAATAAGATTTTGAAAAAAACTCCGTGATCCGAAAAGTTTTACAGTTTCTTGTAATTTAAGAGGTGCTCATTTTCAAAAATCATCATGCAATTCAGGTGCTTTAATTAATCTAATGCCTTTTCCGATTCTAAGAAAATTAGAAGTTGGTAAGACGAAAGATAGTGTATTATCTCTTCAATTGGCTGATCAAATGACTAAAAACCGAGAAAAATAATCGAAAATAATCTTGTAAGGGTTTATAAAATCATATTTCCTATGGATTCTATAGTTCTTTAAATGGAATAAAATTTTGAGGTACTATTATTTCTAGGTGGATCATTTCTTACAACATAGAGAGCAATTATTAATGTCCATTATGGACATTTGATATCGCGAGTTAATGAGGAAAGAGTAATATTTGACCTAAATAAACTACTAAAATTTCTTGTGGATGAATCATTATCTTCTTTTTACATATTGACTTGATAGATGATCTTGCAGATGAATAAAAGGATGATCAAATGATTTCTGATTCATTGGAAAGTTACTTGGCAAAGTCAGGTACAACAAGTAGTGAGAACTTCACAATAAGATGAGAAGCAGAAACACTAGAAAAAGATATAGAAAATGAAGAAGTCTAACCAGAGAAGTGCAACAAAAATTTGCATTCAAAACACTTTCGTCTCATTTGAATTATGTTTTCCTTGAATCTGAATTATTTCGAGTCATCATTTCCTATTCTTGGACTACATAACAAGAGGGAAAATTGATTAGAGCATTGAAAGATCATGAAAGAGTCATATGATGGACTATAAATTACATCAAAAGAATAACTCCAGCTATTTTCATGCATAATATCCTCATAAAAGTCAATTATAAACCAATAGTCCAGCCCTAAAGGAGATTAGATCCAAAAATGCAAGAAGTTGTCAAGGATGAAGTGGTAAAACTCCTGGCTTCAGGTATTATTTGTCCAATATCAGAATGTCCTTGGGTAAGTCCTATACAGGTATGTCAAAACCCAAACCGTCGTGATTAAATCCACACTTACCCTCAGGTAGAGACCATACTACAACCCAAGTGATGAAACAAGAGGAAAAATTTAGGCAATTAAACTACTAGAACAGATTAATAACTCATAAATGAAGTTCTCATAAAACTTCATAAATCAATCTACAAAACAAACTATACAAACACGCAAGAAATAACCTAGAACGTGAAAGTCAATGTACCAAAACATATAAAATATCCAAGTCTAGAAAAGGAGGGTCAGAACCCCAACTAATCAAACTAAAAAAAGTGTCGAAGTCTTGAAATGGTGGACACAGATGAAAGAGAATCCCATGGAAGCCCAGAATTGTCTCACCCTTGAATTAAATGTACTGATCTTCAATATCCTAAGCGGTGTCTATAATTAGCCGCTTGAGGATGCCATGTATTCAACAAAAACAAGATCCAGTGCTTAATGAATACACAACCACAGTGTACTAGTAGGATCACACGGTTATCCCATTAGTGCAACATAAGTAAGTCAAACAACATTATATTCACATGCAGTATATGTCAATATCTACCATATTGTAAACATGCTCATCAATATACAATTATCACACATCATTGATCTTCTCACGGAACCCAAACCTAAACAGTTACCTTGCCTGAAGGTGGAAATCCGATCCCAATGTTATGTCGGAACGTGGCAATCCAATCCTAAAGTTGTGACGGAACATGGAAATCAATCAAAGTTTGTTATGACGAAATGTGAAAAACGATCCCAATCACAAAACACAATCACAATCACAAGTACATCATACATATCATACATTTACCTCATCTTTGCATGACAACAATCATTCCACTCTTTCATGTACAACAAGAGTGATCGATAATGCAACATTCGTACATATACAATTATCATAATAAAGCAAACACAAACAAACATCACACAATCATAGAATAACAACCATCGCCTACCTCCAAACAACATTAAACCGTTAGAAACTTATTCTTCCCTTTTTTAAATTTAATCTGCTTGTTCCTGGTCTACAAACAATCAATAATATGTCACTATCAATAAAGAATCATCAATTCTCTAAATTAGTACCAATTCTAAAATACTCTAAATCACCCTATGATCCCAATTCTCCAAATAAAGGTAGTTCTCACCATAAATTCGAGATCAAAACCCTCCCCATCATTATTTACCGATTCTATTATTTTTTACGAATCGAAAAATAGATTCGGGGAGTTAAAAGCATACCTTCAGCCTCAAGAATGGTGTAAATGATTACAAATAGACTAAGGTTGTTCCTTAGCACTAAAATTCAAAAAGTGCAAAACAATGTCGTTTAGGGGTTTAATTACAAACTTAATTCTCACCTGCCCCGCTACAGTGGCACTCATCCTGCACTTGCATCGCCGCCACAACAACCTAAAGTCCCACTGCAACGGCATTTTTAAAAATTGAGCTCCCCTCCTGATCTAACGATTTTACGCTCCGTCTCATCTACCACAACGGCATCAATTCTGCTACAGCGGCACAAATCATAACAAAATTTTCCTTACAAGAATGACAATCCCGCCTTTCACAATACACCTCTAAACAACGACTCTTACAAAATACCTTTCACACAAAGATCAATTCCCGAGATCTACTCATTTAAAAATTCAATTATGCAAAGTCGTACGCACTCCGTATCAAGTTATCTAACAACTAATGCAATCAAAATCATAATTATATTACTAGATTTCTACCAGATTTCCATACACCTTAACTACTCTAATTTCGCTAAATCTGGACAAAGTTGGCAATATTCAAATACTACGAATATTTTTTCCGGACCTAATTCTTCCCCATGTGGCATTTCTATAACAATAGAATCCAGTTGTTACAATAGATACCAATTAACCCATTACTCGTACTCGAGTGACAAAGCATAGGAAAAGTAGGCTAAGGAAATAACAAAGTAGTACTTCATTCGACAAACAATTGGGAATACTTATCCCGCATATCCCACTTGGTTTCCCGAGTATTTTCTTCAACACGTTGATGCTTGCATTGAACTTTCACAGACTTAATCGCATTGGTCCTCAACTTGTGCAAATCATAATCAAGAATAGAAATTTGTTCTTCCTCATATTGAAGGTCTTTTTCCGACACAATTGTGTCCAAATTAATGATATGATATGTGTCACCGTGATTTCTCTTCAACATGGACACATGAAATACCAGGTTCACTCCTGATAGATTAGGAGGTAAGGCCAATCTACATGCCACCGGCCTTACATGTTCATGAACCTCAAAGGGGATCATATATCTAGGTCTTAAATTACCTTTCATACCAAATCTCATCACTCCTTTCATAGGTGATACTATTAGAAGAACATTCTAAAATCCATTTTTCTTACCGTATGATTCACATATTTCTTTTGTCTACTCTAGGCTGCTACGAGCTTAGCTTGAATGATAGTCACCTTAACTTAATAATCATTTAGTAAATAAATCCCCAAAGGTTTCACATCTCCAGACTCAAACCATTCTATGGATGACCTACATCCCCTCCCATATAACGCTTTGAATGGTGCCATATCAATGCTGCAGTGATAATTTTTATTCTAACAGGCTCACCCAAAGATATGAATTTGTCCAATGTCCTCCAAAATGAATCACACATACTCCGAACATGTCTTCCAAAACATCAATAGTCCTCTCAGATGTCCATCCGTCTATGGATGAAAGGGTGTATGAGTTTTGTGCCCAATTCGCCATGCCATTTCCTAAAAAACATGGAAATAAATTGGGGACCACAATCTGAAATGATAGAAAGGGGAACTACATGAAACCTCACTATCTCATTCACATAAATATTAGCTAATCTTAAGTATTACAATCAATTCTTACATGTCATGCCCCGAGTCTACACCCCAAACGTTGTTGGCTCTCGAAGACCATCGATGGCCCCAAGCGAACCCTTGGTCTGACTTACTAAAATCAGTGGAAGCCAATATTAATATCTATAATGAGAAATGAACTTAATTTAACTGAATATTAAAATAAATGGGAATCTTTTAAAGATTAAACATTCAACCAAAATGAGCAGCGCAAGTATTAACAATAAGAAATTATAATTAAAAGACTCAAAGGACTAACATCTAATTGTCCATAAAAGCATCTATCATAACTAAGATGTATTTTTTGACATACCCCACTATATCCTAATGAACTACACTAGAAATCAAATAAAGAGTCATATGGGATGCAAAAAGGCCCACCAAAAGACTCTGAATTCTCAAAGTTGACCAAGAGGCGCTGGATGTTGATCCTTGTTACCTAAATCTGCATCATAACACGATGCATGTCAACTAACATTAGTACATTGAATGAACGAGTATGATAGTTGGAATGCTAAACGATATATAAACCTGAAAGAATCATGAAGAAACACATACCTTGTCTCTAATCAACTTAGGAAAACATAAATTTAAATATAAAGAAATAAAGCACATGTAATAAAAATAAAGCTTATAAAACAACTTAAAGACAACTTAGTTCGTTGAAGATAAAATGGTAACAAACTTATCTTTACTCTTGTATGAATGTAATACAATTTATGTGGGAGATTCTCTAACCGACAACTACCGTTATGAGCCTAACTTGTGTTACATCGTCTTGCCCACGCTGCTAGAACTATCCTGTATTTTACCATCATATAGAACCTACTTAACGTAGTGGATCAACTAGCTTAACTTAAGTGATCATCTAAAAGGTATGATCCTTTAATACCTATGATGTCTACATGGTTTATGAAGGCTTGAGTTAATATGAACTCACATCTTTATATCATTGTTCAATACTACACCCAATAATATACATAGCTCTTATGTTTTTTGTTTAAAAACAACCTTTTTTTAGTTTGAGAAAATTACTCAAATATTTAGGTTAAAAGCTCTCTTGGAATCGATGTTCTCTTTTCTTTCTAAATTGTCAAAACATTTATAAAATATTAGGGAATACTTAGTTCCCTTATAGCTTCTTTGAGAACAAAAATCAACTCTTTATTCTTTACGTTACTTGAAACTTTTAATGTTAAAACAATTTTAAAACATTTGTAAAAGACCCTTGTAAATTTAATCAACTTCACTTGACTTGACTCCTAACTTTACTTGAATTGCCTCTTAACTTTCTTTTAATTGAAGTATGTATTCGAGGATTATGATTTGTCATAGTTAAGGCCTCTTGATGCCTAGGAATGATTTCGAATAGCTAAACTTGAGAAAAGTTATGAAATCACCGTGTTGGAACAAGTCTGTGACACTAAGATGTTCCTAAACGCTTGCGAAATTTTAATTTTGAGGTAGGAGAGTCCTTGTCCTATCCGCGATATGGAGGAGAATTTTTTTCACCAGGGGAACAAGTCCATGACGCGGACTTGTTTAAGGGACGCTACTCGACTTTTTTCCTTCTTCATTTTCAAGCCCCAACTCTCTTAACTCAACTATTTTTCCCAGATTCGTTTTAATTCCTGATGTCTATAATATAGAGTAAAAAATAACTCAAAACAATCCTAAATCTCAATGTAAGAATCTCATAAAATCCTCAATGCATCCTAATTCAACAACAACATTTGAATTCAAGAATACATGTCAAGAACACCTATTTTCCAACTCTTTTAGGAAGAATTTCACTTAATTAAACATGCTTGATGCATGGATGAATGAGCCCAACGCTATGAGAGACTCACATACCTTGTGGAATAAAATCATTTATTAAATCCGCTATCAAATCATTACGAAATGATGAATCTTGCTTTTCCTCTTCTCTTTTCTCTTGTTTTCTTTCTCCAAAAACCCTAACCTATAATTCAAAAAAACACTGGATACAATCAGTGTAGACCCAACGAATATTACAAAAAATTAATTAATTTAGTTGGGTAAGAAAAAACAGAGACTACCCCTTAGTATTTCGAATTGGACTTTCCTTATTCCAACAACCCAACTTCCAAAGGGCATAACTCACTCATCCGAACTTCGAATCGCCCAAACTTGGCGGCATTAGAAAGATTATTCCAAGGGCTTTCCAACCATATATTGAAGTGTATCTAAATCATCTTGAGCTAGAATATATGGTCATTTTAATTAACCCAAAAACTCAGTTTTCCTAACTTATCTAAATTTCCATATTTTAATTCTTTCAAAGAATGACTATTTCAATATCGAAGCTTCTTCCTAGTTATTTCAATTTATGTGAGATGTTACATTATCGGAGTAAAATCGGCTGACTCAATAAATCTATCAACCACTACCCAAAAAGAACCAAACTTCTCCAAAGTTTGGGGAAGACAAACCTCGAAATCCTTAGCTATTATTTCCCACATCCATTCTGGAATTGGCATTCTTTGAAGTAAAACTTTCAGGTCTTTAAATTTCACACTTCACTTATTATCAATTTTGACACTTAGCCATTAACTTTGTTGTATCTTTCAGAGATGCCTAATTGCACGAAGATAGACTCTAAAGCCTGGATTTCCCTAGACAAAGGTCTCTTGGTTACACTCAAGTAAGCTAAGCTACCCATACATACCACCTTTCTACTCAAAACGTCTGCCGCAACATTAGATTTTTACCTAGATGGTATTGAATGGTCACATCATAATCCTTAAGTAACTCCGTCCATCTTCGTTGTGTCAAATTCAGATCCCTTTGAGTGAATACATGTTGCAAACTACAAGTAAAAATTTAAACTTCACACCATAAAGATAATGACGCCAAATCTTAAGAGAAATTCCTACAGTGATGCCAACTCCGAATCATAGGTTGGATAATTGCTCTCATGTACCCTCAATGGCGCGACACATACGCTATCACATTTTTATTTTGCATTAACTCGTTTCCCAATAAAGAATAAGAAGTATCCCATTAAAATATAAAAATCCTTTCCTTCCACAGGTAATGCTAGGATAGGTGCGGTAGTCAAGAGAATCTTGAGCATTTGAAAGCTCTGCTCACATTTTTCAGTCCATTCAAATGATAATTCCTTCTTAGTCAAATTAGTCAAGTGAGTTGCAATAGAAGAAAAATTCTTCACAAAATCGACGGTAGTATCTAACGAGCCCCACAAAACTCCTAACTTTTTTCACATATGTAGGTGGAACAAAATTTTTAACCACCTCAATCTTTTTAGGATCTACCGTTACCCATGCTTTCGAAACTACATGCCCCAATAATGCAATAAAAGTTAACTGATATTAACATTTACAAAATTTTGCATACAATCTTTGTTTCCGAAGAACACCGAGAACAATACGAAGATGGTTGGCATACTCTTTCTAACACTTCGAATAGACCAAAAGATCATCATTGGGAACTATCACAAATGAATAAAGAAATGTCTTGAACACCCCATTCATCAAACTCATAAAAGTTGCATGAGCATTAGTCAAACCATAAGACATAACCAAAAATTCATAGTTCCCATAGTGAGTTCTAATGTTGTCTAATTATTAAGTAATGATAAGCAGACCTCAAATAAATTTTAGAGAAGATTTGTGCACCTTGCAATTGGTAAAAAAGATCATCAATTCAGGCAAGGGATACTTGTTTCAAACAGTGACATATCAATTGTTGGTAATCTTTACACATTCCCATACTACTATCATTTTTCTTAAAAAACCACACTAGGGCCCCCCATGGAGATGCACCAGGTTAATAAAAACCTTATCAAGAATATCTTGGGCTTGAGCCTTCAGCTTTTTTAATTCTTTCGGAGCCATGCAATATGGATGGATAGAAATGGGAAGTGTACCAGCTTCCAAATCAATACAAAATATATATATCTATATGGAGGCATACTAGAAAAATCTATTGGAACACTTCTCTAAATTCTGACACCATAGGAATATAATCAATAGATGGATACTCAACCTCAACATTCCAGATATGAGCCAAATAAGCTAAACAACCCTACCCTACAAGTTTCCGAGCTCGAATGGAGGATGTTATCTTAACTTGCTTAGGTTTATACACCTCTTCACACTCTAACATTTCCCTTCCCAAAATTTTTAAAGTTATCGACGTTGTATTACAATTTAATACATCATAATAGGGGGACAACCAAGTCATACATTAGATAATACCAAAATCAGCCAATGTCTGAAAACTCATGAACCAAATTGGACAAGCACGATAGACATGGGTAACTATGACTGACTATCAAACTAACGGGTACAAACATGGATAAGGCAGCACGTATATCACATATCATATCAAACTCAGAGGCAAATTGCACGGATACATAATAATAAGTAGAACCCAGATCAAATAACACATTATCCATCCGGTCACAAACAATAATAGTATATCTAATAACCGCATCAGACGACTCCGTCTAGTTCTTGCCTGGAAAGGCGTCACAATGAGCCCTATCATGATTATGATACACCTCCAAGTATGGTTGCACATTACCTTTGCCTGCATTACCATTACAATTACCTTTACCTCCAGGACCTCTCTAGTTACCTCCTCGCCCACCTTATGGACGCAGTCGATCATTATTACCTTTCCCCGCAGGTACCACTACTCCAGACTATTGTTGTGAGGAATCTAACACATGTGGATAGGGACAATCTATCTTTATATGTCCGAGTTCTCCACAGTTATAACATATATGATCAGAGGATGTCCTGCTTCCCCTCAAAGGTGTGACTCCCTAGCTATCTTGAAAATTATGAGATGGAGTTGTCGAATAATTACCAGTAGAGGTAGGCATCGTAGACTGAATTGGCTTGGACGCAAGCTTTGGCTTCCGGATCCCTTCGCATAAGATCCTTTAAAGTTACCCGAGTTCTAAGACCTTTTGCCAACGCCTTGGCTTGACAGTCTCGCCTAACCCCCTCAACTTTCTTATCATAATCATTCATTTCATTAAATCTCGTCCCTACAAAAGTCATATGAACAGATAATACATGTTACTAAAAATTCAAACCTCTAATAAACAATCGGATTCTTTCCTCCTAAGTAGCAACCAACTGTTTAGAATATCTCGATAAGGCATGAAACATGGCCTCATAAGAAGCCCAGACATACCACCTTTCTCTAAGTCCATAAACTCATCCTTCTTGCAATCTATCAAAGTTCTAGGCACATATTTTTCTAGGAACAAAGTATGAAATTGGGTCCAAGTAAGTGGAGGTAAAGAAGAAGATCTGCATTTCATATAAACTCTCCGCCATTGCTTAGCCTTACCTTGATATTGAAAGGACACGAACTCAATCCGATTTGATGAACAATACCCAATTTATACAGCCTCTCATAAAAGATTAAAATAAATTAATAAGCATCTTCAGTGTAAGAACCAAGAAATACTTGAAGTCATAAGCTTCAAAAATATAGTCAACATGTCATGATCATTACCTGCCATTAACGAACCCAACAAAGGATGGAAGAAAGCACCATTACCTTGAGTTTCGCTCATCTTATGCGCACTCCTATCAATAGGGGGATTAGTTAGAGGTTGACTTCACCAGATGGATGCATTCCAGTATCAGCCAACCCCTTCAAGAGCGACATGATGAATTGAGCTAGCACCAGATCCAAAGGAGGAACGCCTACATTTCCAATCGGTACTCCTCTGTCTTTAAAGACCTCCTCAATATCCTTGAAACCATCATTCTCCTTCACCTCTTCATGTTGCACATGTGGTTTCTCATTAACGAGAACATTCTCAATAGGTACCTCATTTTAAGAGGGTGCTACTCTTCCACGAGCTCTACCCCTAGATCTTCCTCTACCCTTGCCTCGACCTCGACCTCTCACCATAGGTTCCTCAACCCAAGCATTGACATGAGTTGCGGGCCTGGCACCATTGAACCTAGTATTCAACACTTCGGGTATAAGATTGAAGGAAGTTAGATACCAATTCGATATAGCACGAAAGGAGACAAGAGAAAAATTTAGAGATCTCCTAAATTATTATAGCCTCTCGAAGAAACTAAACATATCTAGTACTATTCCACGTGTTGTTATTAACTTGATTAGGTTCATCAACATCAACAGTGTTATTGATATTGCAATATTCATACATATACAAGTATCATAATGAAGCAAGAACCAACAAACATCACAATTATAGAATCAGAACCATCACCTACCTCAAAAAAACCTTGAAACCTAAGAATCTTGATTCTTCCCTTTTCAGATTCTTTCTACTTGTTCTTGGTCTAAAAACAATCAGTAATATACCGGAATCAATAAACAATCACCAATTACCCAGATTACTAACAATTCTAACAAACCCTGGATCAAGTTATGATCCTAATTCTCCAAAATAGGGTTGTTTTCACCATAGATTAAAGATCAAAAACCTCCCATCATTATTGTCTCATTCGAGTATGTTCTACGAATCAAAAAATGGATATATGGAGTTAAAAACTTCCCTTCAACCTCAACAATGGTGAAAAATGAGAAGAAATCTCCCAGGGGTCATTCCTTAGCTCTAAAATTCTAAAAGTTTGAAATAAGGTTTTTAGGGGTTTACTTAACGACTTAATTTGGGCCTGCACCGTAACAACGACCTTCAACCTACTGTAGAGGTGGCACCACCGCAACCTAAAGGCCAACTTCAATATCACTTTTGAAATGGTGATCTTCCATTTTTAACATACAATGTTAAGCCCCGTTTCATCCATCACTTATTCCGCTACAGTGTCCCCACTACAGCTGCACCAATCCTGCTACACAACACAAATCATAACAGAATGCTCCTTAAAGGAATCCCAATCCCCCATTTCACAACACACCTCTAACAAATGATGCTCAAAAATACCTCTACGCTAAGATCAATTGATCTAAATTCAATTTCGTAAAGTCGTGCAAATTTCTTCGCGAGTTACCTAACGACTCATTCAATGCAAATCATAATTAAATTACTAGATTTCTACCATATTCCCGTACACCTCAACTACTCAAAATTTTCCAAATCTTGACAAGGTTCAAAAAATTCAAATACTACAAAAAAATTCTCGCCCCAATTTTTCCCCCGTTTGCATTTCTATAATAACTTAATCTTGTTGTTACAAGGTATTACCAAAGAAAGGAGGAATGATTGTAATATAGAATGAAAATAATGAACTCGTTCCTACAAGAACAGTCACAAGATGGAGAGTGTGGATTGATTATAGATAACTTAATAAGGCTACAAGAAAAGATTAATTTCCTCATCCTTTTATTGATCAAATGCCCAGAAAACTGTAGTCATGGTATATATTGTTTTATTGAAGGGAATTCTGGATACAATCAGATATCAATTGCCCCAGAAGATCAGGATAAAACCACTTTTACATGTCCCCAAGGTACCTATGTTTATCAAAAAATAGCATTTGGACTATGCAACCCTCCTAAATTTGAGCGTTGCATGTCAACAATTTTTGCATACATGAATGACAAGTTTCTTGAAATATTCATGGACGATTTTACACATTTTGGTAGCACATTTGAAGATTGTCTCTGTCACTTATGTTTGGTACTTAAAAGATGTGAAGAGACAAACTTAGTTCTTAATTGAGAAAAATGCCATTTCATGGTGGAAGAGGGAATTGGTTTAGGACATAAATTTAATTGTAAAGGAATTTAAGCTTATAAAGCATAGCAGGATTGCTTCCTCCAAATACCGTAAAAGGTATTACAGGTTTCTTAGGGCATGCAGGTTTTTACATAAGGTTTATAAACGATTTTTCTAAAATTTCAAAAACCACTCACTAACATATTAATAAAAGATGTGAAGTTTGAATTTTCATATGAATGTCGAAAAGCATTCGAGATACTCAATAAATAATTAGTTAAAGCTCCAATAGTTGTTTCTTCTGATTGGATCCAGCCATGAAATAATATGTGTGAAGCAAGAGATACAGTAGTTGGAGCAGTATTGAGTCAAAAAAGAGATAAAATTTTCATGCTCATTTATTATGCTAGTAGAACACTTAATGAAGAGCAAAAGAATTATGCCACAACCGAAAAATAACTACGAGAAGTAGTATTTGAGTTCGATAAATTTCATTCTTAATTAATTGGAAATAAAGTTATTCTATTCACTGATCATGCGGCATTAAAGTATCTCTTAACAAAAACATATGCTAGACCAAGATTGTTAAGATTGATACTACTTCTACAAGAATTTGATCTTGAAATAAAAGATCGAAAGGGATGAGAAAATCACGTAGTTGATCATTATTCTCGCTTTAAAAATCCTCATACTCAGAAAACATATGTTAAAGAAGAATTTCATGATAAGCATATCTATGAAATCATAGCAGTATAAATCAACCACCACGGTTTGCTAACATCGCCTATTATTTGGCTTGAGGATGGATTCCAAAAGATATTCTTATGAACAAAAAAAAACCTTAGGAAACATGCAAGACATTACTATTGGGAAGATCGTTGTAATATAATCAGGAGATGTGTATGAGAGACGATAGGAACAACATCTTAAGTCATTTTCATGATGGCGTTGTTGGAGGGCACTACGGAGGAACGAAAATGCCACAAAAGTACTTGAAGTATGTTTTTCTGACCCACTCTATTTAGAGATGCAAGAAATTATGTCACCTCTTGCAATAAGTCCCAAAGAAGTGGTAAAATTCAAGAAAGGGATGAAATGCCTCTTGAGTCTATTCAGATATGCAAAATCTTTGAAGTTTGAAGCATCGATTTTGTGGTTCCATTTCCTCTATCAAATGGTTGTGAATATATTCTAGTGGTTGTTTACTATATGTCAAGGTGTGTAGAAGCGGTACCATTAGAAAAAATTATAATCATGTTATTTTTTATTTTCTTAAAAAGAACATATTTTTTATATTCAAAACTCCACGACTTATCATAAGTGATCAGGGAATTTATTTTTTAAAAATACAATCCGCTAGTTTATTATCAAGATATGGAGTAACTCATAAAAGAAGAGTTCCATATCATGTTCAAACAAGTGGGCATGTAGAAGTATCCAACAAGGAGTTAAAAAGTCTTTTAGCAAAAATCGTTGGGTCATATCGAAAAGATTGATCTATAAAATTAGAAAATGTCTTATGGGCATATAGAACGACATTCAAAACACCTATTGGCACATCTCCTTATCGATAGTCTTTGGAAAAGTTTGTCATTTACCTGCTGAATTGGAACATAGAGCTTATTGGGCACTTGATGAACTGGATGAGTTCAGACTTGAAGCATATAAAAATTCTAAATTTTACAAAGAGAAGACAAAAGGATGGGATGATAATGTTATTGTCCAAAAGGAATTTTAAATTGGACATCATGTTCTATTGTACATTAGACGAGTGAGACTGTTCTCAGGAAAATTCAAGTCACGTTGGATAGGACCATAGCTTGTAGCGAAAGTGACCCGTTATGGTGCAATCGATAAACATAGTAATGGGGGAGAAAAATATAAACTAAATAGTCATCGTTTGAAACCTTATGTCACCAGAATATTGGACAACCAAACATCAACAATTCTTTTTTCTTAGAATAATATTAAAAAGTTGAGTTGGCGACATTTAATTCAGGGAGGCATTTATTTTTCATTATAACACAAGATATCAAGATACAAGAAGACATGAAATTAATTCAAAATTGGGTTGCAGTTCACAAAATAAAAAAAAACAGAGAAGCATTTTTTTGTTTGTTTTTTTAATGTAGTGTGTCATGGGGACATGACATTGCTTAAGAGCGGGAGTATATGAATACGTTTGTGTAAGTAAACGCTATTCATATTATGTGTTTTTTGATTAAAAATATTAAAATACTCTATGTATATTTTATTTATATAAAAAAAAGAAAAATACATACACTTTCATGGATTTCTTGTTCGGTTCTTTGCCATGATCGTAATATTTTGAACCAACAATTTTAGGATTTTTAGTTGTTATCTTTATTTTGGTAAATAAAATTGGCCAAAACTTATTTGATTTGAAAATCATGAAACACAAGAAAGATAAATCTAACAATCTTTCTAAACTCGCATTTTCTTATTTGTAATTTAAAGTATGGTATTCACTAGGCCCAAGTGCATTGTGTGGACAGTGTATATTACCTAGTTCTCATGCTTATTTAAAAAATCTAGAAATTTACTTGAATGTGGTTTGAAGCGAAAGTTTAGGTAGATTTTGAGTGGAAAAATGAAAGTAGACCTTCCTTGTTTAAACATAATGTGAATTGACCTACCTTTTATAATTCTAATCCCTTGTGAACCCCCTTAGCTTGAGCCTACATAAATTACCCATTTTTTTATTACGAAACTTTAATTCTCAGCCTTATTTTAATCACCACTTAATATTTCGTCACTCTATATTCATTTTAGGCACTTTGGAAGAAAATTTGAATGCATAAGCTAAGATTGAATGATAAAAAAACATTTAAAAAAAAATTTTTCTTTATATGTCAAAAAAGAAAAAAATTAAGGTTCAAAAGGAAATGTATGAAAAGAGTGTCTGATCTAGAGAATAATATGTAATACCTAAAAGGAAATTTGAGTCACAAAACTTTTATCATATATATATATATATATATATATATA
>NC_028646.1:36081618-36089760 GCF_001406875.1 Solanum pennellii
TATAATATATCATACCCATCCTTAAGCAAACATTACAACTTAATAAAAGCTCAAGACAATCTCAACTCAAAGACTCCTACATTAGTTGAGAATCACATAACGCTCAAGCTTATGGTTATTTTTGGTAACATGAGATACTTATTTGTTGAGAGCGAGTGAATTTTTTTACATATGCCTTGTTTATTCTATATTGTGTGATATATGGGCATCTCTCTTTATTTGGTAAGGAAAACTTGGGATTATGAAATATTACTATTTCAGTTTACAATTAGTGAGAGTGACTGAGGGTAAAGATTGTTGAACTTGTTTAGACTGTTTGGTCGATTATCCTATCAAATATTTTCATGGTTATATTAAAAAATATACTATCCATTATAATTATTAATTATTAATTATCTTTTCCCGAGGAGACGCAAATATTTAAGTATGGGGGAATTTGATTGTACAAAAATATCATGTATATATATACTAAGTTGTTATTTAATTTTAATTCTAATATTTTTAATATTTCTTTGAATTTTTTTTTGCAATATATTAAGAAACTATCAACGAAATATATATGCAGCAAAAGAAACAGAAATGTTGATTGACAAGAAATTATCCAACACAAATGGAGATATTAATGATTTATGAAAGAGAGGAACGAAAATTGAGCAAATATGACAATGAGTTGGATAGATTTTTCTTTGTATAGAACCCACAAGCTAAAAACTGAATGAAGAACAAAGAAGAAAGAAATAAATGAAGGAAATATGGAAAATAAAAGTTGAAAATGTAGTAGCATGATAGCCACCAAAATTGAAAAACAAAGCATTAGACAAGTTAAATGGAAAAATTTGTCAAATGTTGGTATATATTAGACCTATTAATTTTGTCCAAAGTATCAAATACCAAGTGAAAAAATTAAGAGAAAATGGTTATTTCCATCTTCAGAGAATGACTATAAATAAAAAGAGGAATATGTTTGTAAAAGAAGAGTAGAGAGGGCAAAACATAAAATAATCTATATATTTCTTTAAGTTCTTCTTGTACTACCTTTTTTAGTTATTTGATGTGAAAATTATTCTAGTACTTGCTTTTAATTAAATAATAGAATTATTCTTCTTGAATATTTCTTCTATTTTCTTATTTAATGGAGAAGAATATTTTCATTAGTAGTAATATTTCTATTATTGAGTAAGTTTCTTTTGTGTTAGGAATTGACGGATCTTGATATTTCTATATAATATTAGTCATTATATCTAAATTCTATATGTGTGAACTTAAGCTACACCTTTTAGTTTTATTTATTTTATAGTTAAATAATATTTTATTTATTAGCATATATTAGTTGATTACTATGTGTTACCATACTACTAATTCTGTAATCGAGAGAGGTGGAAGAAGTAATATCGTTAATTGGAGTATTTATATATTGTTAATATTTAAGTGACATCTATACATTTTATGTTATAATTAAACCTACACTTGTTTGTAATCGAGAGAGGAGAATAGTGTAATAATTAGTTATAGAAAGTAAGTTAATCGAAAGAGACTTACTTAGATTAATATGTTTTAGTTTAAAGACACATTTCTCGTTCTTAAATATTACTACTTTGGAAATTGAATTGTATAACCGTGAGGACTGCATTTAATTGTTCAATTTTAGTATTAATATATAAATGTAATCGTGAGAGATATATATACTTTTATTAGAATTATAAATTTAGGAATAAATAATTTGATTTTTATAAAAAACTTGAGTGAAGTCAAGATCCCCAACACCTTTAAATATAGTGTGAAAACTAAAGTATTTTCTCTACTTTATGTATTATTAAACAATTTATTCACTAGTTAACTATTCTTGATTTTCTTAAATATTAATTAAAACAAGAAATATCTTTAGAATATACATACCAATCCATGTCTCTTTGACATCTTTGTAAATTATTATTTGACACACTGCGGGTATAAGATATATACATTCAGTGACTTGTCAGACTTACACCTGGGTTAATTTGTAAAGTTTATTACCCTTGATTTCTAAAGCGTCTAAGAAAGTTTTTCATTTTTAAAGTGTTGGTTTAGAGTAAGGTAAATAGTTGGAGTGGATGTGATGGTTGTTAGTAATGAGAGTGTGGTCTTTAATGGAAGGATGTGAAGAGTATGTGGAGTCAAGTGAGTGGAAATGGTTGGTATCAACTCTTCAGATGAAAACCTTTCTTGTTATTCGATAAATTCATATGTGATCATTTGTTTCATTTTATACATGGTTGTTCCTGTGATGCACTAGCAATGCTCACCCATGTTTTTATTTTGTGGGTGGATCTCTAGCAGTGGATAAAGTGTGCAGATCTTACGATGTTCTCTTGATTGAGTAGGATGATTTGGTTATTTCAAATGACTTATGTTGTGTTGTCTTGGAGTTGTTAAAGTATTTCAATGATTTTATATGTACCACCTTGTTTATGAGAGTTTATAGATGAGCTACCATGTATATTTATGGTTGTTCGACAATCTTAATATTCATCTAATCATCGAGGTCATATATCGATTATGTTTGCTTGAATGTGGGGATCGATGGGTAAAATTTAATAGTTCTTAAGAGGTAATCTACAATTTATAAATCTATCTTTCTGATAGTTTTGATGTCTAAAGATAAAACTTTAATAACTTAAGCTTATGGAAAATTATATTGTGAGATGGAGATATTGATAAGAACGGGATTGTTTGGATATTATGAGAGTGTGTTTCTTGGTTCAGGTTCACTTCTAATTTTAGCAAACATTGATTTAGAATTTTATCATGGTTAGGTGAGTAAGAATTCATCTTGATGTTGTTGCAAAGTCCTTCATAACATGTTGCAGACATATGAGCGATAAGCTTTAATGGTTATATTAAATAGTGGTGTTGTTAGTTTAGTGCACATACAACAATAAATATTACTCGAGTATTATGATGACTTCATTGAGGCATTGTGTGGATGAATGTGTATGTATTCAATCAGTTGGTTTAGGAACGAAGAATATAACATAAAGGGAGACTCGGTTATGTTAGACAAGACAATGAGTATAAAAAAGAACCGGTTGAAATTCTTGATTTCATTGTACGAAGTCTAAGGGAATCCGAGATAAGTATCTCCTATTGTTCACCGATTCAAGTACTACTCTACCCTTATCTTAGATAGCCTTCCCTAGTTGATAGCTTGGGGATGAGTGATAGGTAAATTGGTATGTATTAAAATGACTTGATTTTTATTATTAGGGAAAGTTGGGGCAGGAAACCTTTTTGTAGTAACTTTGAATTTTCCAACCTAGTCCAAATTTAGAGGAAATAGAGTCAATAAAGTCGAGGGAAATCTGGTAATGATTGGGTGATCTAATTATGAATTTGATCATATGAGTAGATAGCTAAGACGTTAAGAAATTGATACAAATTTACGCAATTGAATTGAGACGAGTAGTACTCCTAGAATTGATCTAAGCTTGAAAATGGTAGTTTTTTGTGACACTGGTTAAAGATGTGTTGTGAAATGGGGGATTCAAATTCAAATTCCAGCATTCTGTCTCCATGGATGCAACCATAGCTTAATTGCTGCCACTGTAGCAGGATGAATCCCGCGTGGTGGGAAAGTCGCGACTTAAATAGGGTAAAACTCCCAAAATCGTTATTTTCTTCAAAACTTCAATCTTCATAACTAAGAAATGATCCAGGTCTATTTTTGACAATTTTTCACAATTCTTGAGGATAAAGGTAAGGTTTTAACTCTGCGAGTTTGTTTGTCGATCCCTAGAACATAATCTAATGGGTAATTATTAATGGAAGAGGTTTTTGATCTTCAATTTATGCTGGAAACAACCCAAATGGGGATCAAGGTTTTGACCTAGATTGGATATAATTGATATAATGTGGGTAATTAGGTGTTGTTTACTGATTCGTGCATATATTAATTATTTGTAGACCTAGAACAAGCGGAAATAATTCGAAAAGGGAAGATTCAAGTGTCATAGATGATTCAAACTTGGATTCGAGGTAGGTAATAGTTGTGAATTCACGATTGTGTAATATATGTTTTTTCTTGCTTCATTATCATATTTATATGTATGTGAATGTTGCAATATTGATCACATAACCTGTGAATGAGGATAGAGGAATGATGAATACCATGAATCATGACTTGATTAGATAATTTTGATAATTTACTTGTGATTGTGATTGTGGCTTGTTGAATGGATTAGGGGTTGCGTTTCGACAAACTAACTGGGATTGTTTGCCATATGTTGGCAAAAACATGGGATCGGTTGCCATGTTTCGGCATAAACATTTGATTGATTTCCATGTTCCGTCATAAACATCGGATTCCATAGTTGACATTATTGTCTATCTTGATAAATGCAAAAGTGTTCGTTATTCATAAAATATATTGATATTGTGTATATTCGGTCTATGCATGTTATTATATTGTTGTATTGACTTATTTATGTTGAACTTAATGGGATAGCAGCATGATCCTACCAATACACTATGATTGTTTCTGATAGTGCACTTGTTTTTTCTTCGTTGAGTACAGGGCATCTTCAGGAGGGTGTTGATACACCTCAGCTAGGTGACTATTGAGCATGACCAGATTCAAGGGCAAGCCAGTTCTTTAAGGCTGCCATTGATCTTTCTTATTTAACTCCACTCTTTTCGGGCTCATATTATTTATTTAAGGTGTTTGTTTAGTTTTGGGGTTGTACCCTTTGTTCTTAGACTTGTCGTTAGTAGAGTTTTGGTACAATGATTTTCAGGTTCTAGGGATTGTTCTTCCACATTAGTTTGGTTAGTTGTTTGTTAAAACCTTTGAGTTTATGGGCCTTCATTTTTCTTGTCATTTAAACTTGCTTTTGTATCTTTAAATGCCTTAAAGTTTCATAAAATATTGTTAGTTTGGGTTGTAGTAATGGTTCACCGAAAAATTAGTGTGGTTCCAATCAAAAGGATCTTTGTCGTGACACTAGACTACCCGTACTTACCCCTTTTCGACTGAAAGTGTCTGCCACTACATTATCCTTACCTGAATAGAATTAAAGGGTGAAATCATATTCTTTAAGTAACTTCATACATCTCCGTTGTCTCAGATTTTTATCCTATTTAATGAACACATATTGCAAACTACGATGATCAGTAAACACCTCACACTTAACATCATAGAGGTAATAAGAGCAAACACTACCACTGCCAACTCCAAACCATGTGATGCATAGTTCCTCTCATGCACCTACAATTGACGTGAGAAATAAGTTATAGGATTCTTATCCTGCAGCAACACAACACCCAAACCAGAATGTGAAGCATCACAATAAAAAAATTAAATTTTTACCTTCAACTAGTAATTCTAGAATAGGCGCAGTGGTCAAGAGAGTCTTGAGTTTTTTAAAGAGATCCTCACATTCTTCATTCCATTCAAATGGTGCCTCCTTTTTGGTCAAATTAGTCATGTGATTGCCAGTAGAAGCAAATTTCTCTACAAATCAACGATAGTATCTACAGAGCCCCACAAAACTCCTGACTTCTTTCACGGAGGTAGGTGAAACTTCATTCTTAACCACCTCAATCTGTTGGATATCTAACTTTACAAATTCTTTTGAAACTACATGCCCAAAAAATTCAACCAAATTCAACCAAAATTTAGCATAAAACCTTTGTTTCCCAAGAACAGCCTGAACAATACAAATATGGTCATTAGGATCTTCTTTGCTATTTGAATAGACAAAAATTTCATCAATGAAGACTATGAAGAATGAATCAATAAATGTCTTGAGCATCCCGTTCATTAAACTCCTAAAAGTGGCAGGCGCATTAGTCAAGACAAAGGGCATAACTAGAAACTCGTAGTGCCCTTAGCGGGTTTTAAACGTCGTATTAGGCACATCCTCAGGCCTAATTTTCAACTGATGGTACCTAGACATTAGGACATTCATGGACAAAACTGATGCACCTTACAATTCGTCAAAAGATCATCTTTGGAGGAAAGGGATACTTATTTTGAAAGATGACCCTATTTGATTTTCGGTAATCTATACACATTCTCATGCTACCATCCTTCTCCTTAACAAAATATCTAGAGCACCCAATGGGGAATCACTAGGACGAAAAAAGCTCTTATCAAGAAGCTCTTGGATTTTAGCCTTCAGCTCTATTAATTCTATTGGATCCATGTAATATGGAGGGATAGAAATGGGACGAGTAACAGGTTCCAAACTAATATAGAAATGTATATCTCTATCTAGAGGCATGCCTGGCAAATCAATAGGAACACTTCATTAAATTCTTACCCCACATGAATAGACTCAATAGGTGGAATATAACATCTCGTAACTCGAACTGATTAAGAATAAGCTAGAAACCAAGAATAACCAATTTTGGGAATAAGTAGCGAAATCTAGAAAATTTCCACCATCTAAAAGTGAGTTTTGGTCATTTCTAAACGGCTATAACTTCTAGCTAAGGAGGATTTCGGATGATTTATTTATGCGGTTTGAAATCCCTTGATAATATCTTTCAGACGTCGCCGAGTTTTCAAAAACCCGATGTCGAATGAGGGAGATATGTCTTTTGGAAGTTGGGTTGTTGACTTGAGGAAAATACAATTTGGACTTTAGTAACGGTAATGTTTTCTTTTAACCCTAGCATTTCCAAATTCGTTTTGAGGTTATATAAGGGGTAAAATCAAGTTCCAAATAAGTTACAGAAAAACTAAGAACACTTACGGCTTGGGAGAATGGAGAAAAGAAGAGGAATATGAAGAATTGTCAAAGAACATCAAGATTGTTGCGTGGATTTTGTCAGGGGTGATCCCTATCGAGGTATGTCAGATCATTTGGTGTTGGGTCCTTTCACCCACACCCAATTGTTACAATTCAGCAAGTTAGAGTATACAGAATGTTGAATATGGGAGTTCTTGATTAAAATTAGTTAAATTCTTATTGTTGAATTTTAGTTGATCTCTAGTAGATTTGATTCATATTTCCGAAATGTTTTATTGGTATAATCAATTTGGTTATGAGTTCTTAAGTGATCCTAAGTGTTTGGGGTGGGATACATGGAAGTCTAGGAGGTTTAAAGATGAAAAACAGAGAAGAAAAGTCAAAAATCTCGGCAGGCAACGCCTGGGGCGCCACACCTGCCAGAGCCCCTAAAGACAAGCTCTGTCTGACAGGACTAGGCGCGTCGCGCCAGCCTGAGCGCCTCTGATCAGAGTCTGTCCCTCAGGCTCCGACGCTTTACGCCTCTCAGAGCACCAAGGTCACCTAGAGGCCCCGTTCTTTTCGTATCTTTTTGTACTAGTTCCTAAGTGATGTACCTATCATTTCTAGTTGATTCCAACACTCTAAAGTACATCTAAACATCATGAAATCATCCATATACATCAGATCATGATCCTTGAATCCATAATAAAATTCAAGGGAAGTTAGAGTCAAGGTTAAGAAAGTTAAGAAGTCAAGACTAAACCTATAAAGTGATTTAAAGTAAAGATTTTCAATGTTTTTAGAGTCCCAAACGTTTTTAACTTCGTTTTAAGGCTCAGGTTTGAGTTAATCAAAAGAGTAAAGGTTGAGTTCATTTGTCAAAAGGTATAAGGAAACTAAGTATTCCCTTGGAATTGATAAATGTTTTTACATTTACAAACAAAGAGTTCCAAAAGAGTTTTTGAATAAGAAAGGGAACATTAATTCAAAGAGGACCTTTCTAAATCTAAAAGGATTGAGAATATTATCTCAACTCAGAGGAAAGAGGCTATTCTAAAAGCATGAGATTAAGTATATTTGGGAGTAGTATTGAGCACCGATGTGGGGATGACAATTTAGATTAACTCAAGTTTGCATGTAAACCATGTAGCAATCATGGGTATTAACATGTCGAACTTATTAGATGATCACATAAGTTAGATAGTGGATACACTTAGTAGAGGATGCCTTATGCGACGACAAAGTATAACACTATTCTGGCAGCATGGGCGAGGCATTGTATCGCCACTTAGGCTCATAGTGGTAGTTTTTACTTAGAGAAAATTATATAGAAATTATATTACTTTCATATATAAGTAAAGTTGAGTTTATTATTTTCTTATCTTTAATGAACTAAGTGTTTACACTGTTTTACGAGTAATCTATATATATA
>NC_028646.1:36090346-36097561 GCF_001406875.1 Solanum pennellii
TCTATATATATATATATATATATATATATATATATATATATATATATATATTGCATATGTATTTACTGCTTTATATTGAGTTGTTATCTTATGAGTCAAGTGGAGCCTCTTTAATCCATTTCAAGTTTTATAGATGTGTTCATCATTTCAAATTCCATACTTGTACATTCAATGTAGTGATGTCACTTGGACTGCATCGTCTTATGATGCAGACAGAGGTAACCTGGATCAGCAATTAGTCTTAGTTGATCCTATTCATGCTACAAAGTCAGTAGTGAGCTTCCTTGCATTTTGGAGGACATTCTTTTGATTTGATTTACTATTTTAGTTCATTAGGATGTTGTGGGCTCTGTCCCAACATCCATATCAGTCAGTTAATAGGTTTCGTAGAGAGCTAGTAGGTCAATAGTCTTTACTTTTCATTCTTATGTTAGAGATTTGAGTTGCCATTTTGACCAGTTTGAATGTTTATCGTTTAAAAAATGCTAGATAGTATTACTATGTAGTTTAGTTAAGTTCCTTAATTATTAAAAATGATTTTTGTCTTCCGTTGAGTTAAGTAAGTCAGGTCAAGGGTTCGCTTGAGGCCAACAATGGTCACTGAGTGTCGGTCACATCCAGGGTGTAGACATCGGGTATCACAAACATTGTATCAGATCACAGAGTTCAAGAGTCCTAGGGAGTCTAGGAAGCCATGTCTATTGATTATTATTCATCGGTGTGAAGTGTGTTACATCTATGATTAAGAGGTTTCAATATTCAGGAACATCTCACTTATTCACATTATTTTCGTGTGTTAAAGTTTATCTCTAAAAAGTCTCTCTCTAGTTCGTGCTTACGCGTATTTTCAGATTTATCATGACTCCAATTTGGGATTTCTTTGAATAAGCCTTCCCGGGGAGGTTCTTTTGCCGAGAACTGAAGGAAGCAAAGGTACGAGAATTCCTCACCTTGAAACAAGACTCCATGAGTTTTCATGATTATGGCTTGAAGTTCACCCAACAATCTCGCAATGCTCTGGAGATGGGGAAGGACATGAGGAGCAGATTAAGCTTGTTTCTTGTCGGTTTGGGTCGTGCTTCAACTAAGGAAGGTAGGGCTTCCATGTTAATAGGTTACGTGGACATACAAGGCTTATGGTTTATGTGCAACAAATTGAAGAGGGGAAGCTGAGGGATAGAGAGGAGTACCAATATAAAAAGGCAAAGATAGGGAATGAGTATATCCAACAAAAAGGTGGTTCAAGTGGACCATAATTTAAGAAACCAAAGCGGCATGCACCATCATCTTCTAGTGCACCTATGCCTAGAAACCGAGTTGAGTATAGTGGCCAAAATTCGCAGAACTTCAAGGATACACCGGCTCAATCTCAAGGCAGTGTGACACAAGGAGGAAGTAGGGATCCTACATGTTATGAGTATGATAGAAACCACCCAGGAAATTGTCGTGATGGCCAGACGGGTTGTTACAAGTCTGGTCAAGAGGGTCACTTCATGAGAGAGTGTCCCAAGAATAAGAAACATGGTGGAATCTTGTAAATAGAGCTCAATCTTCATCAGTTGCTCCACCAGACAAGGCTACACATAGAGGAGCAACTTCTGGTACCGATAAAGGGGCAAACCGTCTTTATGCCGCCGAGAGCAAGAGAACTCTCCAGATGTTGTTACAGGTTTGATCAAAGCCTTTACTTTTGATATTTACGCTTTGTTATACCTAGGAGTAAGTTTTTCCTTTGTATCTCCTGATGTTGCAAATCAGTTTGAAATTCTTCCTAAAGAGCTTTGTGATCCCTTTTCTGTTTCTACACCTGTTGGGGAGTCTATTCTAACGGAAAGAGTCTAGCGTGATTTTCCTATTTCCATCAAATAAAAGAACACCGTGGCTGATCTAGTAGAGTTTGACATGGTAGATTTTTATGTCATTCAAGGTGTGGACTGGGTCCATGCATGTGATGCATCAATAGATTGTAGAACTTGAGTTGTCATTTCATTTTGTATATTAAGGAGAGAAAAAGTTTGTCTTAGAGGGCTGTATCTATAACTTAGTCCGGGATAATGACTCAAGCATTGAGGTACCTTCCCTTCAATGAGTTCCTATAGTTAGTGAGTTTCCAGAAGTATTTCCTAATGATTTACCCATAGTCCCCCCCCCCCCGAAAGAGAAATAGACTTTCGTATAGACATCATCCCATATGCTCATCCTATCTCTATTCTGCCATATAGAATGGCACTAGCATAGTTAAATGAGCTAAAGGAACAATTGAAAGTTTTGTTAGATAATGTCTTCATTCAACCAAGTGTCTCACCTTGGGGAGCTACCATCTTATTTGTGAGGAAGAAGGATGATTCCCTTAGGATATGTGTAGACTACCACCAATTGAATAAGGTAACCATCAAGAATAAATGTAATCTCCCAAGGATAGATGATATTTTTTATCAACTTCAAGGTGCTTCTTAATTTTCCATGATTGGCTATCATTTGTTGAAAATTAGGCAATGTGATATTCCCAAGACAGCTTTCATAACGAGATATGGGCATTTTGAATTTTTTGTTATGTCCTTTGGTTTGACAAATGCACCTGCAGCATTCATGGATCTTATGAACAGAATCTTCAAACCTTATTTATATTTGTTTGCCATCATCTTAATTGATGACATACTAATTTATTCAAAGAATGAAGAAGATCATGCTAGCCCCCTAAGGATTGTTCTTCAGATGTTGAGTGATAAAGAGCTATATGTCAAGTTCTCCAACTGCGAGTTTTGGCTTATGTATATGGCATTCTTAGGCCACATTGTTTCTTTTGAAGGGATTAGAGTTGACACTTAGAAGATCAAAGCAGTTCAGAGTTGGCTAAGACCCACATCTCCGACCGATATAAGGAGTTTCTTGGGCTTGGCTGTCTATTATAGGAGATTTGATGAAGAATTTTCATCTATCTCTTATCCTTTGACCAAGCTAACTAAGACGATAGCAAATTTTCAATGGTCTAAATCTTGTGAGAAAACTTTCAGGATTTGAAAAAGTGATTGACTACCAATCCTATTTTGACCTTACTAGAGGGTACTCAAGGTTTTGTGGTATATTGTGATGCATAATCAGTTTGCTTGGGCTATGTGTTGATGCAAAATGGCAAGGTTATAGCCTATGCCTCTAGACAGTTGACTGTTCGTGAGAAGAATTATCCAACTCATGACTTAGAATTTGTTGTAGTAGTGTTTTCTTTGAACATATGGTGATAGTACTTGTATGGTGTTCATGTTGATATATCCACTAGTCACGAGAGCCTCCAATATGTGTTCACCCAGAAAGAGATCAAACTTAGACAGAGAAAGTGGTTGGAATTACTCAAGGATTATGACATGAGTTTTATTTAACACCCAAGTAAGGCCAATGTTGTTGCTGATGCCTTAAGCAGCTTGTCCATAGGAAGTACTTCCCATGTCAAAGAAGGAAAGAGAGAGTTAGCTAAAGATGTGCACGAGTCAGACTTAAGGATTCCACAAAAAGAGGCATAGTGGTGACCAATGAAACTGGATCACTGTTAGTGTTAGAGATGAAGGAGAAGCAAGACCAAGACCATGGTTTGCTTGATATGAATGCTAGTTTCCATAAGCAAAGAGTATTGGCTTTTGAACAAGGGGGATATGGTGTGTTGAAGTACCAAGGCTGATTATGTGTACCTAAGGTGGATGGACTCCAATAGAGGATCTTTGAGGAAGCTCATAGCTCTATATATTCCATTTATATGGGTTCCATCAAGATGTACCACGACTTGAGAGAGGTATATTGGTTGGAAGGCATGAAGAAAGATATCGGTAAGTTTGTTTCCATGTGCTCAAATTGCAAGCAAGTGAAGGTAGAACACCAAAGGATTGGAGGCTTGGCTCAGAATATAGAACTTCCGGAATGGAAGTGGGAGATTATTAATATGTACTTCATCATATGCTTGTCAAGGTCTCGCAGGCAGCATGATTCTTTTTGGTCGATGTTCGATAGAACGACAAAATCAGCCCACTTCTTGCCGTTATAGACTTCCTATTCTGCCGAGGATTATGCGAAGTTGTACCTTTAGGAAGTGGTAATATTTTCATTATATCAGATAGAGGTGCACAATTTACTGCATAATTTTGGAAATCTTTCAAGAAAGGTTTAAGTTCGGAGGTGAACTTGAGAACTACTTTTCATCCTCAAACAGATGGACAAGCAGAGCCTACCATCCAAACCAACAATATATGTTGAGATCTTGTGTGATCAACTTCAAAGGTCAATGGTATGATCACGTACCACTCATTGGGTTCGCTTACAACAACAGTTACCATTCGAGCATCCAAATGGCTCCTTACAAAGCTCTTTATGAAAGAAGATACAAATATCCTATTAATTGGTTTGAAGTTGGTGAAGCAGGGTTGATTGGACCATATCTGGTTCACCATGCTATGGAGAAGGTCAAAGTTATTCAAAAAATATTGAAAACGGCACTAATTCGCCAAAAGTCCAACATAGATGTTAGGAGAAGGCCATTAGAGTTTGAAGTGCAAGATTGGATGTATTTTATGTTTTCCCCCATGAAGGGTGTTATGAGGTTTGGTAAAAAGGGAAAACTTAATCCTCGTTACATTGATCCTTACAGAATCTCCAAGAGAGTGGGTAGTGTAGCTTATGAATTAGAGCTACGCCAAGAGTTAGCGGTGGTTCATCCTGTATTCCATATTTTTATGTTGAAGAAGTGCTTGGGTGATCCCTCATTGATTGTACCAACTGAGAATGTGGGAATTAAGGATAATTTATCTATGAGTAGATCCCGATTTAAATTTTGGATAGTCAAGTTCGCTAGTTTACAACAAAAGAAATTGCATCATCAAAGTCCTTTGGAGGAATCAGTTTGTGGAAGAAGCAACTTGGGAAACCAAAGAGGATATGAAGAGAAGATGTCCACATCTCTTCGAATTCGAATAGAATACAGATCAAGGTATTAAATTCATTTTCTAACACTTTATAAGACTATGTGTAAGCATGTTATTACTTATTTTACTCTGTTGAGTGCTGAAGTGATGTTACTACCCTTAGCTTAGTGAGAGAATGCTCTTTCGAGGACGAATGTTCCCAAGGGGGAAATACTGCAACATCTCATAACTCGAACTAACTAAGAATAATCCAAGAAACCAAGAATAATAAATTTTGGTAATTAGTAGGAAAATCTGGAAAATATCCATCTTTTAAAAGTCAGTTTTGGTCATTTTCAAATGGTCATAACTTCTAGATCAGGAAGAGTTTGATTAAGTTATTTATATGGTTGGAAATCCCTTGGGAGTATCTTTTCGCCTCAGCCAAATTTGCAAAAATCTGATGTCGTATGATGGAGATATGCCTTTCAGAAGTTGGGCTGTTAAAATGAGAAAAATCAAATCCTGATTTTAGTAAAGGTAAAGTTGTCTTTTCAACCTAGTATTTCCTAATTCGTTTTTAGGTTATATTAGGGGTAAAATAATGTCCCAAATCATTTTTAGAAAAATAAGAAAGCTTCGGGATTGGGAGAAAAGAGAAAAGAAGAGGAAGATCAAGAATTGTCCAAGAACGCCAAGTTCATTATGTTGATTTCATCGGGGGTGATCCCTATCGAGGTATGTGAGATCATTCGGTGATGGATCCTTTCCCAAACAACCATGTTGATTCAATTTAAAAAGTTAGAGTATATGCCAAAAAGTTAGAGTATATGCAATGTTGAATATTGGATTTCTAGGTGAAAATTCGTTAAATTCTTGTTGTTTTATTTGTAGTTGATCTCTAATAGACTTGGTTCATGTTTTCGGACTGTTTTTGGGTCTAATATATTAGGTAATGAGGTATTTAGTGATCCTAAGTGTTTAGGGAGGGAACCATGGAAGTTTAGGAGGTTTAGAGATGAAAAACGGAGAAGAAAAGTCGAACATCCCATCTCACAACCCCTGGGGCCGGCGCCTGCCAGAGCCCCTCAAACAGGCTCTATCTGAAAAGCCCTTGCGCGTCGTGCCAGCCAAAGCACCTCAGACCAGACTCTATCCCTCAGGATCTGGCTTTTAGCGCCTCTCAGCGCGCCATAGTCTCCTGGAGGCCCTATTCTTTCCCTATCTTTTCGTACTAGGTCCTAAGTGATGTACCTATCATTTTTTAGTTGATTCCAACACTCTAATGTACATCTAAACATCATGAAATCATCCATAAACATGAGATCATGATCGTTGAATCCATAATCTAATTCAAGGGAAGTTAGATTTAAGGTTAATAAAGTTAAGAAGTCAAGTACAAAGCTATGAAGTGAGTTAAAGTAATGATTTTCAAAGTTTTTAGAGTCTTACTTAAACGTTTTTACGACTATAAAAGTATGTTATGTAGAAACAATTATGAAGTAAAAAGTGGAATGATTCATCTAGGTAGCATAAAGCTTATTTGACTTGAAATCTAGGTAATGAAAGATGTCAAACATTTAATATTGAATGTTGTTCATTAACAATAATGATATGAAAATATCCAATGGGTTCAAAATCTATAGTGTGTACAAATTTTTGGAAAAATTATTTATAATCTTCATAAGGATTAAATAGATTCAAAATGTATAAAGCATATACAAGTATTGTTATGCAAGTTGTATAAGGAACTTTAATGATTGTGAAAATATAAACAATCTAAACATTCAAAAATCCTATTAATTATTTAGGATCGTAGAACTATACGATTTTCACATAAATGTATTACTATTATAATTCAGTCGATAATATATACCTGATCAGTCATTATAATTCTTGACTTGATTGAGAGAAAGTCTTTTCTTTTGATTCTTCAGAAGTTGTTTCTCTCTCTTGCCTTATAATTTATGAATAGTTTTGATGGATAAGACTAAATCTTTATGGCAGAGAGAGGACCCTTTAAATAGTATGTTTAACATCATTTACACCTTTCAATCATGGTAAGTAGTGGAGATAATGGATAGTTCGAAGAGGTAATGGGTAAAGTGGAAGACTTAATGGGCAGTTGGACTAACTTCCCCACTTCCCCATGTCACGACCCAAAACCGAGCCGCGACTGGCACCCACATTTACCCTCCTATGTGAGCGAACCAACCAATCTAAACCATAACATTTCAATTTAATATCAACATAAAGCAATGCGGAAGACTTAAACTCATTAATAAAAGACAATTCAATAACTTCTAAAATTCAACATCTATTATTTCCC
>NC_028646.1:36098989-36101192 GCF_001406875.1 Solanum pennellii
AACCCTCTTTCTTTTACCCTAATTAACATATAATTAAGTATAAAGATGGTAATAATATCCCACTAATTAACTCAAGGTTACCTCTTTTAACCCCTAAGTAATTAGATTTATTAATATTAACCCTCAAACTTTATAATTAAGGAAAGAATAGTCCAAAACGTCCCTTAAAACGTGTAAAGAAATCCGACCCTGACTGGGATTACGCAGCCCGTGACGGGCCGTCGTGCCTACGACGGTCCGTCCTGCTGTCCGTCGCACGATACAGTTGATTTTTGTAAAAAGTCCTGTGACGGGCCGTCGTGCCTGCGACGGTCCGTCCTGCTATTTCGTTACGAAGTTCAGAGAGTCGATTTTCAGTACCCAATTTCTGAATTTCCAAGTGTTTTGAAACGAGACACCCTCGACGGCCCGTCGTGTCCATGACGGTCCGTCGTGGGTTCCGTCGACTCACACAGTTTTTCCAGAAATAAAATCTGCTGCTCAAAACGACTAAACAGGTCGTTACACCCCACTTCTCCACTTATCCACGCATGTAACTAATTCCACTAATCCAATTAGAATATGAATTTAGTTAGTAATTAAATATAATTAAAATAATATTAATGTGAGAGGGTCATCAAACTAACATTCTTCCACTTAACACATGAAATATCATTTACTTAATGGTTTAATAAACATTTCAATTATAATGTGCACATATACTAAACCCAACATTATTTGTTGTTATTAAGTAAATCAACTAATATGAGTCATGGAGGTTGTACACCACTTAATTTGGCATAGTCCCTTCCATGTACTATAATATTAGTCTATTGCCTA
Source organism: Solanum pennellii (assembly GCF_001406875.1). Classification (NCBI taxonomy): domain Eukaryota; kingdom Viridiplantae; phylum Streptophyta; class Magnoliopsida; order Solanales; family Solanaceae; genus Solanum; species Solanum pennellii. The sequence goes on from NC_028646.1 coordinate 36,099,809, forward strand.
ACACAACCTTTCAAATACATAGTGGGTCCACCATAATACTTAGAATATCTTAATCTAAAACAAAACATGCCATCACCATTCTCAACATAAAGTATACAAGAGAAAACAAGTAATAACAGAAACACATATATAGTTTAGCTCAAAGTGTCAATTGCATAAACATAATATAATCTTTACATAAAGTCATTCATTGCTATTACTAAGACCCATTCCTTCAACATGTTCAACAAATATTATTGGCAGTAATCCTTACGCCAAAGGATCGACAATCATAAGTTTGGTGCTAATGTGTTGAATTGTCACTTTATGTTTCTGGACTTCTTCCTGTACTGAAAAATATTTCAATTTCATATGATTGGCACCCTTAGAATACTTATCATTTTTAGGGAAGAAGATCGCTGCAGTATTATCTTAATAATTTTCAGCGGCTTGGAAATATTTTCAACTATTCCAAGTCCTGAAATAAAGTTCCGCAGCCAATTAGCCTTAACTGTGGCCTCAAAGCATGCCACAAACACAACTTCCAAAGTGGATGCAGCTATAATAGATTGATTTGCACTCTTCCGTGGTATTGCTCCTCCACCTATTAGGAACAAATATCCAAATGTTGATTTTCTTGTATCCACACAACCAACATAATCTGAATCTGAATATCCAATAACATCAAGTTGATCAGATCTTCTATAAGTGAGCATATGATTTTTAGTTCCTTGCAAGTATCATAACACTCACTTCGCACCTTTCCAGTGATCCATTCCTAGATTACTTTGATAATGGCCAACATTCCAATAACGAAACTGATGTCTGATCTAGTACATCTTTGGACATACAATAGACTTCCAACTATTGCTGCATAAGGAATATCATTCATTTTCTTACGTTCCAATTTATTCTTTGGACATTCATTGATACTAAATTTATCTCCTTTATTAATTAGAACGGGGCTTGATGATCATTTTTCCATTCTAAATCTCTCTAACACTTTATTAATATAGGTTTTCTGAGACAAACCTAATAATCCTTGTGGTCTATTTTGAAATATTTATATCCCAATCACATAGGATTCCTCTCCCATATCTTTCATTTAAAAATTGTTAGAGAGATATCCCTTGGTATCGTGCAACAACAAAGATCATGTCACGACCAAAAACCGGGGCCGCGACTGGCACCCACAATTTCCCTCCTATGTGAGCGAACCAACCAATCTAACCCTTATCATTTTAACATATATCAACAGAAAATAATGCGGAAGACTTAAACTCATTAAATAACACAAATCAACATCTATTAATTTCCCAAAATCTGGAAGTCATCATCACAAGAACATCTATCTCAAATTACTAAACTAAGAATGTCTAAGAACAAAAATAACTAAAAAGCTAGT
>NC_028646.1:36108344-36203440 GCF_001406875.1 Solanum pennellii
GAATAGTCCAATGCGTCCCTTAAAACGTGTGAAGAAATCCGATTCTGCCTGGGACTTGCGCAACCTGTGACGGGCCGTCGTGCCTGCGACGGTCCGTCACAATGGTCGTCGCAACCTCCCACAATCCAGGTGGACTGTGACGGCCCGTCACACCTGTGACGGTCCGTCCTGCACCTCCGTCCTGACGGTCAGAGACTCGTTTCCCGTACCAATTTCTCAAGAGTTGAAGTGTTTTGCAACGGGAGCTTACGACGGCTCGTCGTGGATGTGACGGCACGTCCTGCAGGTCCGTCACCGATTACAGAGAGTCGATTTTCAGTACCCAATTTCAGAATTTCTAAGTATGCTGAAACGAGACATCTGTGACGGGCCGTCGTGCCTATGACGGTCCGTCGTGATGTCCGTAATCTTAGCCAGTTTTTCCAGAAATAAATCTGCTGCTCAAACGACTAAACAGGTCGTTACAGATCATAAGTAGCAAATAAGATGTCATCAACGTACATGACTAACATAATAAGCTTGCTACCACTAACCTTCAATACACCAATCAATAATAGTTTCATTAAACTTAGCATACCATTGTCGAGAAGCTTGCTTACCTCCGTCTAATGACTTCTTGAGTTTACACACCATGTGTTTTTTTCCTTCACAAGAAAACCCCTCAGGTTGATTCATATAATCTTCTTCCTCCAAATTTCCATTTACATAGGTTTTTTTCACATCCATTTGATGTAGCTATAAGTCATAATGATCTAATAAAGCCATTATAACTATGAGTGAATCTTTCCTATAGACAGGTGAAAATGTTTCTTTACAATCCGTGCCATCCTTTTTAGTGAAACCTTTTGCAACAAGTCTGGCCTTGTGATATTCGATGTTGCCAGTTGAGTCACTTTCAGTCTTAAAGACCCATTTACACCCAACTTTTTTGAAACCTTATGGTAATTTAACAAGGTCCCATAATTCATTTTTCTCCATAGACTTCAACTCATCTTTCATAGCATTTATCCATCAATGAGAAGTATTACTTTCAATAGTTTGTGAAAATGAAACTGAATCATTATCAATTTTTGACTCGTGTAAATATACCAAATAGTTATTAGAAATAAGAGATCTTTTTTCTCTTTGAGATTTTCTTAAATCTACTTCTTGTGGCACATCTACTGTAGGTTCACCAATTATCGCTTCATTGAGATTAGGAGCATCAATTTGTTGTTCTTGTTGATTATTAGGTTGTGCAATAACTTTAGGAACAACATCTTTAAAAGAAGTAAAAGGCAGAGAAACCTCACCCTAACTTCTTTAATCTCCACTTTACGTGGTTCATCACTCCCACAAACTTCGCCATTCTCAATTAACCTAACATTTCCAGTTTCAACTTTTCTTGTACTGTGATTAGGATAGTAAAATCTAAACCCTTTTGATTTTTTCTGGATAATCAATGAAGAAACCACTGATTGTTCTTGAATCCAGTTTCTTTTCTTCTTGGTCATAAACTCTAGCTTCTGTCGGGCAACCCCAAACATGCAGGTTCCTTAAACTAGATTTCCTACCAGTCTATAGTTCAAAAAAGATCTTTGGGACTGCTTTAATAGGAACCCTATTAAGTTAATAAATCGAGTCCTTAAATCATACATCGACAAAGAAAGAGGAATAGATGAATTACTTAACATACTCCTAACCATGTCCATTAATGTACGATTACGTCTTTCTGTTACACCATTTTGTTGTGTTGTTCCAGGAATTGTGTATTGAGCACATATGACATGCTTTTCAAGGAATTTAGTAAATGGACCTAGGTGTTGTCCATTTTCATCATATCTTCCATAATATTCAACATCTCTATACATGATTATTTTCACTTTTCCATCTACTTCTCTTTCAACCTCAATAATAAAGACCTTTAAGGCAATTATCGCTTTAGAATGTTCATCAAAAAAATATACATATCCATAACGTGAAAAATCGTCTATAAAAATGATAAAATATTTTTCTTTACTGAAAGATGCAATATCAAAAGGACCACATATATCAGTGTGTATAATTTCAAGAAGTTGTGTATTTTTTGTGGCTCCTTTCTTTGTGTGTCTTGTTTATTTTCCTTTAATACAATCCACACAAATGTTAATGTCTGTAAAATCCAAATTTAAAAGAATTTTATTCTTAACTAATCTTTCCAATCTTTCTTTGGATATTTAACCTAAACGTTTGTGGCACAAGAAAGCAGATTGTTCATTCACCAAACTTCATTTAATTCCAATATTATGATACAGATTTAAGGTGTTTCGCCAAATTGATTATCAAGATTCAGTTTGTATAAGTTATCACAAAGAGTAACAGTACCAATGAGATAATTATGTTTAAATAAACTAAAATATCCATACCGAAATTAAAAGAGTGTCCAGTCTTATCTAACTTAGACAAAGAAACTAAATTTCTTGAAAGTGAAGGTACATAACAAGTTTCAAGTAAATCTAAGTGGCACCCAATATAAAGGATCAAACGATAAGTTCCTATAGCTTTAACTGGATCCGTAACTTTATTCCCCATACACACATATCTTTCATTCGGTTTATGGTTTGTATCGTAAGGAATCCATGCATCGTATTAGAAACATGAACAGTACTACCAGAGTCAATCCACATAGTATTATAAGGAACTTCAGTTAGATTTGATTCGAGACATGTAAAATCACTAGGCTTACCTTTCTTCTCGAGTCATGCCTTAAATTTCAGGCAATCTTTTTGAAAATGTCCATATTTTCCAGAGAAACAACACTTATTGTTCTTGTGTTCCTTCTTATGTAATTTAGAGGAGGAACCATTAGCATTATGGTGCCTCTGTTTGCTTTAGCATGTTTCTTTCCTTTCTTTCCAACTCTGTGATGACTTACAAAGTTAACGGATTCGGGACTTTTATTGTTGAGCCTTACTCCTTGAACCAACATATCGTGCAATTTATGAACGTTCCATTTGTCTTTCATGGTGTTGTAGTTCATTTGGGAGGGTAATACTCAGACAGTAATGAGTTGATAATGAATTGTACAAGAAAATTTTGTTCCACTACCATTCCCAAATACTTAAGTCTTGCTTCTACGTTTGTCATTTCAATGACATGCTCATGCATAATACGTGAACCATCAAAATTCATGGTGGTAAAAGTACCCATTAGTGTCTTAGCAAAAGACTTATCAGCAGTTTGAGAAGATTCTTTCAGGAATTACAGAAAATCTTTTGCATTTTAAATTTTGGGAAGAGTAGTCTTAATGTTGCTTGCAATATTCATTCGCATAAACATCATGTCTTATCTGTTAGATCGATCCCAATGATTATAATGAGATTTTTCTTCAATAATGCTACTTTCAGTTGCAGAAGTTGGCTTCTCGGTGTAAGCTGCAAAATCAAGATCTAAAACTTCGAATTGAAATTCGATCTAATCACAGTAATGTGAGAAGTTAAGACCGTTAAAGGTCGTAACAGAGGCAGAGTGGGAATGAAGAGAAAATGTTGCAAATATAATATGCTCATTTGTTACTGCATTGAGTTATGAATATTAACTTTGTATCAAATTCAGAAATGATTTATAAATTCTTAAATGTATATTGATGTCCTCCTTTGGGAGAAACATCAAAATACAACAATAGGCATAATGATGCTTAGATTTGAATTTAACGTAATTCAATAATTTTAATGTGTCAATCAATAATATATAATATCTTTTGATAAATAAATAAAACTAATGACACGTCTAAATTATATCATTAATGTTAAATGCTTAAAAATGAAATATTCAACCTTTGGGTGATCCGTAAATATCTTACAATCAAAAAATCAATATATATATAAGTTATATCAGTTATAAGCATCAAAATAATCGATAATTGAATATACATTTAAAAATTAATATTTTTAATTTATTCTTTAAAGATTAGACCTCTTTGGTGATTAACTAATCTTATGTAAATAATTTTAAAATAAAATACATCATGATATTGAATAATTATTTCGCTTAATACTACCTATTACCGTTTTCAAATAAGAAAAATAAGAAAAATATTAATTCTATGAAAAATCACTAGTCTTAAAACATGTTCTTGATACCACATATAAGGAATTTTAGTAATTGTGAAAACATAAACAATCTAAACATTCAGAAATCCTATCAATTATTCAGGACCATAGAACTATATATTTTCACATAAATTTATTGTTATGATAATGCAGTCAAGAATATAAGTCTGACTCAGCCATTATAATTCTTGACTTGATTGAGCGGAAGTCTTTTTTTTTTATTCTTCAGAAGTTGTTTCTCTCTCTTGCCTTATACTTTATAAATAGTTTTGATGGATAAGACTATCATTATAGCAGAGAGAGGACCCTTTAAATAGAGTGTGTTTAACATCATTCTCAGCATTCCATCATGGTAAGTAGTGGAGATAATGGATAGTTTGAAGAGGTAATGGGTAAAGTGGAAGACTTAATGGGTAGTTGAACTAACTTCCTTACTTCCCCACTTCCACTTATCCACACATGTAAGTAACTTCTCAAGTTATCCAATTAGAATTAGAATTTAGTTAGTAGTTAAATATTAAACCAAAATAATATCAATGTGAGTGAGTCAAAAAACTAACAAGTTGATGAATAGAATTGAAACTCTTGAAGAGTTTTCAAAAGGCAACAAATTATTTGCTTAAAGAAATTGATGTAAGGAACTTGCAAAAATATTTGACATGAAGGGAAGATTCATAAAATGAGATAGAAGGAAACATATTTTGTCAAAGTTTTTCTACACTGGTGAGCTCCGAAGAATGGTGATACCAACATGCAACATGTTCATTCAAGTAATAATATAATTGATTTATTCATCAAGTCTCCATCAACAACGACTTCAAAGACGATGGTGCACAAGTTTGGAAAACGAAAATTCAAGTATGTGGATTGATATTCTCATTAGGGGGAGTTAATGCAGGATGTACTCTTTTTTCCTTACAAGGTTTTGTTCCATTGGATTTTCCTTGTAATGTTTTTAATAAGATATCTATAATGCGTATTATTAGATACGTAAACTATTTTTCCTTCACTAGAACTTTTTTTCCACTGATTTTATCTAGTAAGGTTTTAACAAGACACATAATCTACTGACAAGGGGGAGCGTTATAAACATATTTGTATTATAGTGAATGTCTAATTATGTGGAGTCTTTTTAAGATATGGTTAAAAATCCTATTTGGGGACCATGTTAGGTTTTCCCTATTAATAAAGGAGTTTTCTTTTATTATAAATTAGATGTGTAAATCCTGAATATACGTCAAGATGAATAAGATTTCTCTTCTTCCTACTTTAGTCTTCTTGTTTATATAGTTTCATAACAATACTACTTTTAATATGGGTTCACACTTAAATTTTTAAATATATTTTGAAAAATAAATAGTAGCATATAAATTCTAAATAGGAGAGCATAGATTCATGTAAACCCACGTAAACATTCTAGATACACCCCTCTTTTTACTCGTTTAATTTTATACAGGTCAAAATATGTTCTTATATACATCCAAAATTAGAATACACAGTTGTATGACATGGTTATATGTTGTACCTAATGAACAAGTATAATAAGAGAGTGGGTAGGTATAAGCAATATTAATATAACTTTCCATGTTTTCGGCAGGGTCAACTGTTGTTGCTTTGAATGACAAAAAAACGCAGCATGGTACAGCTATAATGGTCGCTAATTAATTATTTATGCCCAGACCATGTGTTTTTCCTCTCAATAAACCAAAATTGTAATGATAGAGTGACGTATATATGTTGGTTATCATCATTTGGTTTGGAGAATAAAATACAATTAACCTACGCATGCCGATGGGCAATCACATCAACATGAGATGTACAATAAATAGATGAATGGAGGTGGTTGAAGTTTGAGGAAGCTAAGAGAAATGGGAAACAACAACAGCTACAACAGAACTAAGGAGAGGCAATCGCCGAAGAGGATCATATTGGTGCGGCATGGTGAAAGTGAAGGTAACGAAGGCAAACATGTGTACACCGCTGTGCCTGACCATAAAGTGCAACTTACAGAGAAAGGCAAAGAGCAAGCCAAAAATGCTGGAGAGCTTATCCGAAGCGTGGTTGGAAACTGCAAAGTATATTTTTATGTATCTCCATTCTTACGCACACGTGAGACATTGAATGAGATAAGTGCATCATTTCCCGGCAACGAAATCATCGGGGTAAGGGAAGAATGCAGATTGAGAGAAATGGATTATGCCAAATTTCAGAATACAGAGAAGATGGAGGAGTATAAAAAGGAAAGAGAGAGATATGGCAAGTTCTTCTACCGATTTCCCCATGGAGAATCTGCCGCCGATGTCTACGATCGGGTTTCAGGTAACTTTTTATTCAAACTAATCACTTTTTCCACTACCTCCGTCTCAACTAGAATTTAAGAAAAAAAATTAAAAATTTTTGTGGTTATAAATTATTTTATTATTAAGGGTAAAATTAATATTTTATATTATACTTAAATTGTTATTTAATGTAAAAATATTTTATTCTTGGGATTGATATATAAAAAAATGTAAATCACATAAATTGTGATAAATTGAGACGGAGTGAGTTATTTCCTTCGTTCTTTTATGTGAGATAATTTGACTCAACTCAAAATTTAAGCTAAATAATTTTTTTAAAGTATTTGTGATCCAAAATTAATGATAGAAGTTTATATGATTATATTAAAACAAAAATAAAATTTTTATATCATAATTAAATTGTTATTTAATATAAAATATATCACTTTTTTGTAACTTAATAAAAAAGAAAAAAAACATAAATTTAAACAGAAAAAATATTTATATTTCGCCAGCTTATTCAATTAATTTATTTCTATTGCTTGTTGACTAACTTTCTAGCCAAGTAAATTCCATGACGAAACTGTTTGGTTTGTTCCCGTCATTTTTATATTAAGTTTTTAACAAACGCATATAACTCTGCTTCTTTCTCACTTTGTGTGACGTGAATTAATTTGAACAGTACTAAATTATTCAAATTTTATAATTTAAATTTTCCAACATAAGAAGATAATATATGTAAAAATTATATAATAATTTTGTAAATAAAATAATAATTAATAATATACTATATTTAAAGTGTATATGAGAAAAATATATATTTCACTCTCCAATAATAATTCGATCGACATCATATAAAGTAATGATGAGGGATGTGCTATATATTTAACCCTCTAAATATGTTAGTCTATGGATTGACATATTCAGTGACAGAATCAAAATTTTGAATAATTAAATTTAAGAAATAGAAATAGAAATAGTCGTAGAGAGTTTGATATTTATTATATATACTTTAAATTAGGGGTGTGCTATATATTTAACCCTCCATTTATGTTACTCTATGAACTGATACATTCAGTGGTAGAATCGAAAAATAGAAATTAAAATAGTCGTAGGGAGTTCGATATCTACTATAAATATTTGAAAAATTATTTTTATCATATGAATATGATGTATTTTTCTATTGAATGAGATTCAAATGAACGCTAATGATAAGGTGACTCCGTCACGAGACACAACATATACAAATTTTTTATATTTGAAGTATAAAATTTTCGCTATGTCACTACATCAATATAGTTACACAACTTTTGAGTTTCTGGTGTTAAAAATGATACAACGTAAACATTTTCCCATAAACACTTTCAAATGTAACGTAAATTATTACTTTGATCCCTCAACTATTAACAATGTTAAAAACAACCTTTGGAACTAAAATACTAGTAATTCATTTCAATACTTATCTGTTAAGCAATCATAATATAAGATGATAAGGAGTACATTATTTTCATTTTAAAAGGGTGCATTATTTCCCCCTCCCTCCCCCAGACTTTAATTTGTTTTAAAAGATTAAGCACCTCCAACTTGGAACACGAGACATTGTCCCCTTCTACTCTATGTATGTAATGTCAGTTTTGCCCTTATTGTTATCGCTCTCTTTTACTATTTCTTATTAATATGCATATAAATTTTAAAGTTGATGATTGTCATTATTATAACTGTTGTTAATAAAGCGCTATTTTAAATTATTTACAATATTACATAGAATAACCAATGAATATTGATTAAACTATAATTTGCTTATTTGGTTTACACGTAATTTTTCTCAATTGAAATTTTCATTAGGCCTTAAGTATGTTTTGAATAAGTAATGATTTAACAAGCAAACTTTTAGTCAATTTTAAAATAGTACTAATATTATGAGTTCTTAACTCTTGCAAATGAGTAAAGATTTAATAAAAATAACTTTAATCAGTTTTAAAATCTTAAATATTAGGATAATAATGAAGTCATAATTACTAGAGAAAAACGGTAAATGACAATTTCTTTAATGAAGGTCAAGAAATTCAATCAACAACTCTGCCGAACTTTATAATTTAATGCCAGATCAAATAATCTATCTATCTATCTATCTATCTTTCTCTCTCTCTATATATCTCTCTCTCTCTCTCTCTCTCTCTCTCTATATATATATATATATATATAAATATTCATAAATACTTACGTATTCAGTAAAAATTTGCTGAATGACCATATCTGACTAAAAAAACATAATAGATATTTATATGAATATATGAATCCTCTCATAAGTTTAAAATGAAAAGATTAAAACAAATTACTTTGAAATATAAAAAAAAATGCATTAAATACTTTTAGAAAAATTTTACTTTTTAAAAAAGAAAAAACAAAAAAATGAATATTGTAATATAAAATTTTATGACAAATATTACCTTGAAAATAAAGCAAAGAAGATTGAGTAGAAATTGTTTACTATTGGATTGCAATATTTGTGTTACATAAACAACATGATACAGTGATGGAATTACTTCACTCTCTTAACCAAAGCTTTTGTGTTTGAGCCCTGGATATGAAGAAAATCTTTTTTTGGAGCACACTCAAATGAGCTTTGCAGAATGGGATTCAAATTTAATTGAAGCTCTAATGTGGACTCCGAGCATACGATTGAAAACCCAAAAAGCAAATAAATATTGGTGTTAGAACTTAATCTGATGTAGTTAACTTGTGATATACAGGTTTCATTGAATCGATGTGGAGGGATATAGAGATGGAGGAAATATGTGAAAGTGATAGCGACAATCTGAATATTGTTATAATTAGTCACGGACTTACCATTAGAATTTTGCTGATGAGATTGTTCAAATGGACGGCAGAACAAGTGGAAAGCTTAATAAGTCCAGAAAATGGTGAGATTCGTATCTTGGAATTTGGACATCAAGGCAAGTATAGTCTAGCATTACATCATGATGATAAAACATTAGAGAAATGGGGACTCTCTCCACAAATGATTCTTGATCAAAAGCAGAGGGCTTAGGTTCACCATCACAATTCTTATTTCACTACTTCTAATTTAATTTTGTCATTTCTATAATTGTATGGTATGGTATAAAACTGGCATTAATTTTGTATTGCATATTTTTTGTTTATTAAAATATATGATTCACATTATTTTCTAAAGTAGTTCATGTTATCACAGAGAACTAAATTCATTTCTCCTCTTCTGTGTCCCTCTATGTTATATTCCTTTTGCACAATATTAATTAATTAATGCATGCTCCCCTTTGATACCCATTTTCCTTTAACTCAATACATAATAAAAAACTTATGTTTCATCTTCAATTACTGTCAACCACTAACATTAACACATCAAGAATATAATTGTTGAGCCCAGTTTATTTATGTCACGAGCCAACCATCGAATTGCGCAATCACTAACTCCAACCCTTAGATAGCAGAATCCTTACAAGTTTAAATACTGAAATCACGGAAGTAAACAACATTCAGAATATCCATTATTTAATAAGAGAACCAATATTAGCCTTGGCAAATAATACATTGTTTTTGAAAAAAATACATAAAACTCTAGCCTATGAACTAGTCTAAATAGGTATAAAAAGTTCTTAAGAAAATAAAATAGCTTTAAAATAAGACACATCTCCCACCATAAGAAAAGAGGATTAGAAGCCGGCAAAAATCACCGTCCTGTTCACTTAAAAATATATCATTGATCCTTCAACTAGACTATGTCATCTGGTATAACAAGAGTAGTATCATTATCAAAAACAGTTAAAAACGTACTTCAAAGATTAAATACTTTATAACATAATAGCAGGGTCTTGAACACGATAGTCTTTTAATAGAGATTATTAAGGGTACATATTGATAAATTGATTTCTACCTCCTTGCTCTAACTTTATGTTACCACAACCGTCAGCGATGAAATTATTTAGAGAATATGATGTAGCCCTAATGAGTGGAGGGCGGACCAATTTATGAAGTTATGATTTAATTTGGTACGTTCATCAAGTAACTAATGTACAGACGAGATCTATTTCTTATTAAATATTATTTATGGTATTACTCGGGGTACAAATAAACTTGTACCATAAGCAAGAAATAATTAATAATTAATAATAATTCTTACATCTCCCAGTTGGCCCACTAACCTGCATATAAGATTGATATTTAATCAACATTATTTGTGCATACCATAAATCTCTTCTATATAATAAACTTCTAATGCGAGTTACAGCGGTTGTACGTAAATTTTTAAGTTGCATATATACTACTACATTAGCAACGTAGGTTCATAAGCTATAAAAACATATAACATTACGGTCCACAATAATGTCTAATAGAGACTTATCTTGTAATATCTCAAAATAATATATGTATACCGTTATTATAAACAAGAAATTCATTCATGTATATCAGAAACACAAAATTGAGCTCAGAGGTTAAAAATATCATAAATATATCAGTATAAGTACAACAAACACCCATTCTTTGAACATATCCTTTGAATGTCTTTGCTTGTAAGCCTTTTGTTAAGGATCTGCAATCATGAGATCAATTATAATATTCTCAAGTAACATATTTGTTTCTTGACTTCTTCCATAACAATAAAGTACTTTAATTCCATATGTTTGACACATTTTGGAGTTCTTATCGTTCTTGGAGAAGAATACTGCTGCAGTATTATTACAATAAATTTTCAGCTGTTTGGTAATGGTGTCGACAACCCTAAGTCCTGAAATAACGTTCTGCAGCAATAGTGCATGACTTGTGGCTTCTAACATGCCACAAACATTCTTTGCAGTTTTTCTGTGATAAATTTAAGGATTACTTTGATATTTTCCAAGCATTCCGACCGCAAAACTAATATTCGGTCTTGTGCAAGTTGGAACATAATTCAAACTTCAAACAATCGAAGATTAAAAAATTGTTTCCATTTCTTTTTCGTTCTACATCATTCTTTGGGCATTGCATGCGATTAAATTTGTCCTTTTTAAAAAAAAAAATAGGAAGTATTCCGGCTGAACAATTAAATCTTTCTAGAAGTATTTCGACGTAGCCTTTTTGAGATAGTCTCATAAATCCGTACGATCAATAGCGGAGTATTTCGATCTCTCACATAGAACGTCTCACCCATATCTTTCATTTCAAAGTTCATAGAGAGAAAGTCATGTCTCATGCAATTATGCCAAAATCATTAGACACAAGTACAATGTCATCAACATACAAGACTAAAAAAATATGAACTTACTCTCACTAATGTTTTTGTATATACACCGATCAACGGTAATTTTCTTAAATCCAAAAGATGTTATGGTATCATTTTACTTTATATACCATTGTCGTGAAGCTTGTTTGATTCCATATATTGACTTGTTTAGCTTACACACCATTTGATCTTTTTCTTTAATTTTGAAAACCCTCTAGTTGGTCCATATAATCATCCTCCTCGAGATCTCCTTTAAGAAAGACAATTTTCAAATCCATTTAATGTAAATCTAAATCACAATGAGCTACCAAAGCCAAAATAATCCTTAATGAGTCTTTCTTCAATACCAGTGAAAAAGTCTCTTTATAATCAATGACTTCTTTTGAGTGTATCGACAACAAGTCTGACTTTATATCGTTCAGTATAATTATTAGAATCGTGTTTTGCCTTTTAAACCCTTCTACACCCGATTCTTTTAGAACTTTAAGATAATTGAACAAGATCCTAGTCTTTGTTGTATTCCATTGATTTTAAATTTTCGTTCATGGAATAAATCCGTTTGTCAGACTCAATGCTTTCTATGGCCGGTGAAAATGAAACCGAATCTCTATTAATTCCAATGTCAAAATATGACTATACATAATCATCTGAAATGACTGATTTTTAATGGCATTGTTTGTGGTTTATTTGAGTCAGAATTTGTGAGAGTCTCTTCTTGAAGTGTTTTACCCAACATGTTATTCAACATAATTAAAGTGTTTTTTAACAAGAGGAACAACATTTGTGATTGTTGCGGAAGTAGGTACATTAATGGGCAATGAAATATTTATCCTTACCTCATTAATTTCCGTACTTTGTCGTTCAACACTCCCATCAACATTATCATTCTCAAGGAATTTTTTAAATAGAAATAGATATTTTTCTAATTTGTTATATTTTCCGTAATATTCACTACCTGTCTCTGACCTAGTCATTTTCACTTTCCCGTGTAATTGTCTTTGAGCCTCATAAACATATACTTTGAGAGTGTCCACTGCTTGATATTTTTTTTCAAGAAATGGATGAACCACCTATAATGTGAAAATTTATAGATGAAGGTGATAATTTTTTTTCAACTAAAAATGGATCATCAAAGTTGTCACGATCGGAGAGCAAACCCTAGAAGAAAGTGCCAATCTCGAATCGTAGATAGGTGTACTTGACTTGTCAGAGGTCTTGTACAAGCCCTTCCATATCGTTTATTGCATATAAACATATGAAAAGTAGTGCAAAATTAAAACTTTTCACATCAATATCTTAAAACATCTTTCATATAAAATTCGTAGAAAATACAAAGTCTCATTTCATCAAATCTTAGACTTAAGATACTTGAGACACGACCCATACAATATGAATATAGAAATACTTAGTCTACTACAATACTTCAATGAAAAAAACTAAAGACATCTACGCCGTCGAGTCAAATAAGGACACACTTCAACTTGCTTGAACGAGGTTCTCATCATAGCTTAGCTCCCAAAAGCACCTTCACCTATGAATCTTTTTAGAGATAGATATAAGCATGAAACTAGTACAAACACATGTACTAAGTATGACATAATGCATAAAAACAATCAAAATAGAAATTTATTAGAAATATGCATCTTTTGGTTTAAATATCATATCATAAGCATAAGAATAACTATTAACACCTTAGAAATACATAAGAGATCACAAAAACAATTTATCACATTTTTAGAAGCAACCTTACAGTGAACTAAATCAGTGCTGTCAACTTTACCTTGTACACGTACTAGCATGCAATTCCGTCACTAAAACCTACCCTAAGACTCACTTAAGTAAGACAAAGAGAGACCGCCCATACACCTTCTCTAGGAACACCTAAATGATTCTCAAGACCACCTATAATGAGGTACACGCATCTACAATACATCAACCACATTATAGACACACTTAAGAGATCCTATAGATTACCTAGGATAAGATCATTCTCACTTAATACAACAACATACATATAATATGACATTCTCCCTTCCAAAGGTTATCAAATGAATTACTCAAGTAAATCAAGAAGATAACGTCCATGATTGACCGCTTCAAGATTGCCTAGATAATCCGTAAGACTACCTAAGTTTGGATCACAACCAACTTCCCTAACTAGATTCTTTCTTAAGACTTATCTGGGTAAGATACGAAGTGACAATTCCTATACCCCCTTCACACCTTAACTAGATAACCCTTAACTACTCTAGATAAGTACTTATTCATTTAACTTGCTTTATTAGCTTAAGTCATTACATTCATTAGTTCATTTAAGAGACATCCATCACATAAAGGATATTAAAGTAATGGTCTTGGAAAAGACCTAGGGACCCTCACTAACATCTTTAAAGCCTATTGAGCAATGTCTAGATATCGTCCCACACAACCACCTTAACTTCATCGACTTCTCCAATACTAGTAGGTATCCCATATGATGAGAATAGGCAATAACTAACATACACCATGGTAGCAAATCATGGAATCCGGAGTTGTAACCTACTCCGATAAGGGTGTTCTACTTGCCAATGGTAGAACTTGGACACATCCCATGGCACATGGTTCAAGAATATGAAGGGCTTACTTTGTACTCTAGTCTCTCGTTCTTCACTAGAGCTACTTCGATTACCATACTCACTCGGTTCTATCTTTTTTTCTCATAGAGTATTGACATTAAAGGTTCATACTAAGGGTTTTATATCTTATTCATAACCTAATCACATTAACCCTACCAAAGAGGTCTCCTACGTCTACCTTACAAAGGCGACTAAAATAGCTTATAATGACTTTACTAAGGAAGATATGATGCCGTTCCAGCCTATCAAACTTAAGTCCATCATTCATTACAAGAATGATACTATTACGACTTTCGACTTCAAGTTCATAACATAACTGTACCACTAGGTTCAAGGTTTCACATAAATACCCTCAAAACATCATTCAAGGTCACATGTCATTCATACATTCAATACTAAGAGGCTTTATCATTCTAAGTAAAGATATCACATATTCACATTCATACATGTATCAAGTAAGGAACATCAGTCTACCAACACAAGACACACCATACTTTACATATAACCTTTAGCATGTCATTCTAGAAGCACCTAAGCACAACCAACATCATTTTTAGGTCATCCTATCCACTACTATAATATCATTATTATAACCATTATAGACTCATATAGTCAAGTAGGAACAATCATGCATCAACTCTAAGACTACACACATAACGACATAGTCATAGTCTAACATGATCACCTAATAACATCAATAGAAGACCACATACTTTCACATTACTAACATGCAGGTAGATATGATCATACTTCACATAAATCATTACACACATCATCATCATATAGCAAGTAATTGACGACAATTCCATGATCATCATAATACATAAAGTAACACCGACGAGGCAACATATTGCAAGTAAAGTACATAGAATCGCAACCATAAGTAGAACATACCAATCACAACATAATTCAACAGTTACATTACATAAAATAAAGAGAATTAGGGCAGCGTACCACCAATCCGTTCTCACCACTTCAATCTATAGCTAAATCATCCAATTCAATACCATAAGACCCTTACCCATGTCCATGAACATCAATTCAATACATAAACTATAATACTCAATGAAACTAGGTCAATTCAACATATATTTATTAATCTAAGACCAATTAGATATAAATGAAATACAACTCTTACATCATTCAATAGCCCATAGAAAACTACGCTAACATTTATAAGCATTAAGACAATATCACTTAACCAATAAAGTAGTCAAAAACTAAGGTTCATCAATTACATGGGTTCATAGATCAATTTAGTTAAAATCATATAATTAACAACAATTCATTCAATATTCAATGATTTAAAACCTTTAATGCAAGAACCCATGGATAGATTTCAATTTAGAAAACTCATCTTTTAAGAACTCTTTGAAAATCACTTTGAAGATTGACTCATCGATGAATAGAGTTTAAATAAAAATCCATACTTAAATGATTCTTATCCATGAAATTTGATAGAAATTGGTGGATAAATCAACCTTCAAGCTTCAATCTCCCTTCAAGCTTCAATAAAGTTCTACGGAGCTCTTTAGAGGTTTTGGGTTTTGATTTTTTGAAGAATGAATTCTCCTAAGTGTTTAAGACTTATAAACATATTCGAAATACCTAAAGTACCCCTAACTAACCTCCCAAAGTCTTATTGACGTGGGTGAAATTACCACTTCACCTCTAGCATTACAATGAAGCTGCCTAGGAGACAGTCTCCCAGATGGTTGCCAAACGACCACCGGTTTCCCAACCAACGGACCGTCCTGCTGGTCCGTGGTTTGGGACTGAGGCTTGTCCTTGGCATGGAATTCTCCCACGCCTGAATCCTGACCAACAACTCCCATCTACGGGGCATCGACTGGCCAACGATCCGTCTACTGCCTTTGTTGTTTGGGACTGTTTTGGACACTCTAGGCTCTTGAGAAGTGTCCTTCCTCAGGGACCATTGGTTGGTCCTTGGGGACTTTCACCAAGAAGTTTCCAACCCAAATATGTTTTTATACGATTTTAGGACCTCCATATAAATTTTATCCAAAATGAATACGTAAAACTCGACGAAACATTCCAAGACACACAACGTCGTTTCAAGGCAAACTTATCGAACGTCATGGACGTTTGACCTCCAAACATCATGAAAATCAACACATTTCCTATAAACACATAATAACCCATATAAGGACCTCATAATCTTATTCAACACACATATAGGCACATAACTACACATGAGGCATATAGGTTACTTAGTCGTCGAACGTCTTAGTCATCTCTTGACTTTTGACTTCCAATGCACCTAAAACTCTAGATACTGTCTCAATGCTACATTATAGACCAATTTAGGACCTTATACACTCATGACAAATATGTTAGTATCTAGCTTCACCTATATCATTTATAAGGTATTACAATCTCCCACACTTGGACAACATTCCTCCTCGAATGACAATTGCCACTCTCCGAACACTTCCAAGAATAGAGATTTATTTAGAAGCTCATGACCATACCATATAAAACCTTATAAAATACCAACATCTAGGAAAACATCAATTACACATAATCGAGAGAATCACAATACAACAAAAAACTAGCATAAATTCTACAACTCATTATGCCATAAAACTCACATCCTTCATTCTAAATAAAAAAACTTATTTTATATTCAATATCATGCTCACATACATCAGTTATAACAACATTGCAACAAGTTTAAACCAAAGATTATAATGAGCAGGCAGTCTTTACAGCGAATTATGCAAAATTTTCAAAAATGCAACTTTTAGGAAATTCATGCTGGAAACAAGGTAATGTGAAAGATAAAACCATATGAACACATCTTACAACATAATCATAACTTCATAAAATACACAACACAAGAAATCAATGAAATTCAATTTCAACAAGACTTCTAAATACCATGCACACGGAACAAACTTCTAGGATCATCTAGCCCATCTATGAACCATACTTCCCAACTTAGAAGCAACTCACACTCTACAGAAATACAAGAACTTACAATCATCATCACCTAAAGTTTTTAGAGGAACTTTCTTTGCCTTCCTTCCTCTTAGTCGCAAAAATAGGACAATCTCTCCTCTTATGTCCTTCCTTACCACAATCAAAGCAATTCCCCATACCCAATAGGCATTCCCCATAGTGCCTTTTCCTACAATTAGAAAAATTGGGCTAAATAATTAGAGAACCACTATCTATCCCAAGATTCTCTTTTGAAACACTCGCTCCATCTTGGTTTGGGGCTCTCTTCTTAATCATAGGTTGACCTTGCTTTTTAACTTTACTCTTCTTCAAAGTCCTCATGCTCCTCTTAAAAATCCTCATGATCCTCCTAAGTTAGGGTTCTTCAACATCCACCTTACTTTGACTAAGGTCAATGAAATCCACAACCTTCACCTTCCTCCTCACTTGGAGAAAGTACTTCCCTAAGAAAGCCCTCCTGAACTCCTCCCACTCTATGGGACCCGACTCAACCGGCCTATTATCTTTCTATTGAGTGTACCAAACTTGATCAACCTCTCTCAATTGGTATGAAGCTAACTCCACCTTCTCTCTAGAAGTCACACCCATGGCACTCAACACCTTGTACATACCATCTAGGAACTCTTGTGGATCCTCTCCTACCTTAGAGCCAAGAATGATTGGAGGATTCATCCTTACAAAATCTCTCAATCTAGATATCATAGTTCTCCACAACATTCACTCTAGGAACCATATCCATATTCACATAGGTATTCAAATCTCAGGCTAAAGTAAGTAAACCTCTCTAATCTCCCCATTAGTCATTTCCGGGGGAACCGCAGAAACCTCATTACCTTGGCTTCCAATAGGGAATTGATCATCTTGAGCACCTTGATTACCTTGCTCAACTTGAAGAGGAATCTCCTCATTCACACCATTCTCCTCAACTCTACTAGCCGGTGTCCTCCTCGTATTTATCTTCCTATAACACAAGGAAAACCATAAGAAAAGAGTACTCATAACTTTCACTCTACGACACGACATAGGACTAGAAAAGATTGGAAAATCTATCATCCTATAGCATCTCACCCATAGATGTGCTGCGACTCACACCGATGTTTAAGACCCTAGTATATGTGACTTGCTGAGACTTTTTGATTCCTAAGACAACTTTCATAACCTATGCTCTGATACCAAGCTTGTCACGACTTGAGAACACACCCTAGAAGAAAGTGTCAATGTCGAATCGTAGACCGGCGTACTTGACCTCTCGGAGGTCTTGTACAAGCCCTTCTGTATTGTCATCGCATATAAACATATTAAAAGTAGTGCGGAATTAAAACTTTTCACATAAATATCTTAAAACATCTTTCATATAAAATCCATAGATAATACTAACTCTCATTTGATCATGTCTTAGACTCAAGAGTACTTGGGACACGGCCCATACAATGCGAATATAGAAATACTTTAGTATATTACAATACTTCAATGAAGAAAACTAAAGACATCTATGCCCTCGAGTTAAATGATGACATACTTCAACTTGCTTGAACGATCTTCTAATCCAAGCTTAGCTCCCAAAAGCACTCTCACCTATGAATAACTTAAGAGATAGATAAAAACATGAAATTAGTAAAAACACATGTACTAACTGTGACATAATGCATAAAAATCATGAAAACAGACATTTATTAGAAAATATGCATCTTTTGGTTTAAATATCATATCAAAAGCATAAAAACTACATTTAACACCTTAGAAATGCATAAGAGATCACATAAACAATTTATCACATTTTTAGAAGCAACCTTACAGTGAACTAAATCACTGTTACAGTGAAGCCTATCAACTTCACTTTGGACACATTCTAGAATGCAATTCCTTCCCTAAAACCTATCCTAAAACTCACTTAAGTAAGAAAAAGAGAGACCGCCCATACACCCTCTCTAGGCACACCTAAATGATTCTCAAGACCACCGATAATGAGATACACACACTTACAACACATCAACCACATTAACATGAGATCCTCTTACAAAAGGTGATTCTAAGGTTCACTTGAGTGAGTTGTGCAGTTGCCGCCCATACAATCCCTTACAGACACACTTAAGAGATCCTATAGATTACTTAGGATAGGATCATTCTCACTAAATACAACAACTTACATATAATATGACATTCTCCCTTCCAAAGGTTATCAAATGACTTACTCAAGTAAATCAAGATGAAAACGTCCATGATTGACTGCTTCAAGATTACCTAAATAATTCTTAAGACAGGTCCGTAGGTGGACTTACGGTCCGTAGGTGGAAAATTTGCAGACAGTTAAAGGGAAATGCATTTGGGTCAACTTCAAATGGTTATAAATATTATCAAATAATGTATTAGTTGTTCCATGACCTACCCACAGATAGATAATTGAATTATCTTTCCATAGCCACTGACCTTGCTAAAATCAGACCACCAAGTAAAACGTTATGCCTATTTTAGTAAAGGCCTATCGAGTTGGCCCAAACGACGGACAACGATGAGGCGTCGGTTATACGACGGACCGTCAGTCCTGGTCGTCGTTTGGTCCGACAAGAACTTTTTCAGGGGTCTTTTGGACCTTTCCACCTTTGTTGAATCCTTAAGTTATGTTGTTTTGACCCTAGATCATCATATTTTAGTCAGTTTAAGACTAGAAACATAACTAAAACATATCTATGTCAAATCATTAAAATCAAAACTTAAAATATTTGAAGCAAGAGAGAAGAAAAGCTCAAGAACCCTAGTTCAAGAACGCAACAAGTTCTAGCAGTTCCAATCCAAAAATTTAAGTATTTTTCCGTGGATTTCATCACTAGGTATGTGAGATTTCACTAGTTGGTTCCTTTCACCCATTGGGCCCCTAGTTTTCAGTTAGATTCTTAATTCCCATATCATGCTTAGACCTAGGATTTCTAGAACTTTGATGGAACATCATGAATTTATTAAATATATGTTCCAAATCAGATTATCATGTTATTACTCAGATTATCGCATGGATTTCAGAATCCTAGCTTTGTATTTCTTTAGTTCTTGAATTACACATGCTAGGTTAGATATTTTAGAAACTTTACATATACATGCCTCAGTTATAAATGCATAATTACCAGAATAATTGTTGCATTCTCTGTTTGCATGTTTAGTTTCAAGCTATCCATTATTTATAGAAACTCACACATAATCAATAAATTTACAGAATTCATGGGAGTAGCATAATACCGAGTTGGACTAGGGGTTAACGTACCCAATAGTCCCAGAACTAATTACCAAGTAGGGTGTAAGTCCCCTCTATGGGCAATAAGTTTAGTGATCACGCCAACATGCCTTTATACCTTTCGCTGGGTATATTGGGTCCTCTCGATGAGGCATATACATCGGACTCCATATTTATGTTGTTTTATTATCGGTTATTAGTAGCTCTCACATATCAGTAAGACTCTCTGAATTTACTATTTATCAGTATATTCAACATTAGTTTTACAATGTTATAAATTGGTCATTGCATCCAGTTATCTCAGGATTCAGTTTATCATGTCAGATTATAATACTGTCGTTTATGCTTCTTGTTCAGTTATGTTTTATTTTTTCTTTACTCTATCCTACATGCTCAGTACCTTTCAAGTACTGACGCATATGTGTGCTACATCTTCTCCAGATGTAGGTTCATGTTTTCAGCATCCAGATCACACGTAGATCGATTTTTGATCTCTAGTTCATCAGATTTAATCGTTAGTCCTCATTCTCTGAGGACAACATTCATGAGTGTCATTTCACTCTTTAGTCATTTAGTTTCAATTTTTACTAGATTTAGCTGGGGGTTTGTCCCAATATTTCTAATCTAGTTTAGAGGATTATTTCAGATATAGTTAGATTCAGCTTAGTATTGAGTTAATATTTTCATTGTATTAAACTCATCAGTTTTCATATATATCAGTTTTAGCATATGGGTATTCCTTATCGTTTCATTATAAGTTATGATTAGATTTTGCATCAGTTTATTATATTTAGTATGCTCATGATCATGCCAGCAGGGTTAGCTTGGGAACACTTGTGGTCCTAGGTTCCGTGTATGCGTCTCAGGGGTAGCTCAGGGCATGACAAAACTTGGTATTAGAGAACTAGGTTCAAGAGTCCTAGGATGTCTGAAAAGCCTCACTAAGTAGAGTCATTTTCACGGGTTGGAAGTGCACCACATCTAATGAAAGGAAGGTTACAAAGTGTTTTTAGGAAAAGTTCACTTTCTTGTTTCTCTTATCGTACGTAAGGTATGATCTGTTTCCATTCAAACTCGACGTTGTACGCTTAAGATCATTCCATCTCGTAGAGCTTAGGCATGGAATGCTAATGCACGCAGTGCTAGTGCAGTTCCTCTAGTACTAAATAAGGAAGTTCAAATATAGAGTTTCGAAACGCCAATTAAGCTTTTGGCTCAAAGTATGACCAACCAGAACAATCAGCAGATTCGAGTTCCTATTAATAGAAATAATCGATTAGTGGCAGCCAGAGTTTATGATTTTGTTAGGATGAATCCGCCTAAGTATTTAAGGTCAAATGTTGGTAAGGACCTATGAAGATCATTGAGGAGGACAAGGAAATATTTGCTGTGATTCAAGTAACTGGTAGTGATAGGTGAAATTTTCATCCTACGAGCTTAAGGTGTGACTCAAATATGGTTGAATTCACTATGTGGAAAGACAACAAAGATGACTTTGTCTTTATAACTCAATATAGCAGTCCAAATCAGTATTAGTCCAGAAACTCTCTCAGAACCTTTCTCAGTCTATACTCCAGTCGGTGTCCCAGTTATTGCTAAACAGGTATACAGAAATTGGCCTGTCACAGTCTCTTAGAAAGTCACCTCAGCAAATCTAGTAGAGTTAGAAATGGTAGACTTCGATGTCATTCTAGGCATGGATTGGTTACACTAATGTTATGCCTTAGTCGATCGTAGAACTAGGATTGTTCGTTTTCAGTTTCCAGACGAACCAATCTCAGAATGGAAGGGTAGTAGCTTAGCGCCTATGGGTCGATATATTTCTTAACGTAACGCTAGAAAGATGAGATCTAAGGTTTATCTCTATCATCTAGTTCGGGTGAAGGATTCTAGCCTCGCAACTCTAAGTGTTGAGTCAGTTTCAGTAGTCTGTGAATTTCCAAAAGTGTTTCCAGAAGATCTTCCCGAAGTCCTTCCTGAATAGGAAATCGACTTTGGAATTGATTTCCTTCAAGATAAACAACCTATTTCTACTCCTCCTTATAGAATGACTTTAACAGAGCTTAAAGAGTTGAAAGTACAGTTAAAAGACCTTCTAGATAAGGGCTTCATGGTTCTCTCAGTATTGACTATAGACAGTTGAACAAGGTCACAATCACTAATAAGTATCCCATCCCTAAAATTGATGACTTGTTTGACCAACATTAGGGTGCTAGTCACTTCACAAATATAGACCTCCGATCGGGTTATCATTATCTAAGATTCAGAGATAGTTATATTCTGAAAACATCCTTCATAACTCGGTATGGTCATTACAAATTTGTATTTATTTCATTTGGACTAACCAATGCTCCTGCAGCTTTCATGGATTTGATGAACAAAGTTTTCAAATAGTACTTGGACTTGTTCGTTATCGTCTTTGTTGATGATATCCTTATTTACTCTAGGAGTGAGGAAGAACATGCAAGTCATTTTAGTGTTGTTCTGCAGACTCTCAAGGATCGCCAATTATTCGTTAAGTTTAGTAAATGTGAGTTCTGATGGCAATCCATTGCTTTTCTTGGTCACATTGTATCTAGCGAAGGGATCCGAGTGGATTTGCAGAAGATAGAATCAGTGAAACAGTGTCCAAAACCTACCTCTGCTACAGATATCACAAGTTTCTTAGGTCTAGTAGGTTATTAAAGAAGGTTTGTGGAAGGATTTTCATCCATAGCCTCACCATTGACTAGGATGACTCAGAAGATGATCAAGTATTGTGAGAAAAGCTTCGCAAAATTATAAACTAGATTGACTACAACTCCTGGCTTGACTCTACCCGAGGGTTCAGATGGTTATGTGATCTATTGTGATGTATCCAAAGCTGGCCTAGGTTATGTGTTCATGCAGCGAGGTAAGGTGATAGCTTATGCCTCTAGGCAACTTAAGGTGCATGAGAAGAACTATTTAACTTATGACCTCGAGATTGTAGCACCGGTGTTTGCACTCAAGATATGGGGACACTACTTGTATGGTGTCAATGTAGATGTGTTCACCGATCATAAAACTCTTCAGTATGTGTTCACCCAGAAAGAGTTGAATCTTCGCCAGAGGAGATGGCTTGAGTTCCTTAAGGATTATGATATTAGTGTTCATCATCATCCTGGTAAGGCCAATGTAGTTGCCGATGCTCTAGTAGATTATCTATGGGTATTGTAGCCCATGTTGAGGAAGAAAGGAAGGATCTAGTGAAGGATGTTAACAGGCTTTGCTCGCTTGGGAGTTCACCTTATGAGCATGTCAGACAGCGGTGTAACTGTTAAGAAAGAGGAAGAATCATCTTTAGTAGTAGAGGTTAAGGAAAAGCAAGACAGTCATCCAATCATGCTTGAACTTAAGGGTGCAGTCCATAATTAGAGAGTGGAGGTTTTCTCCTAAGGGGCAGATGGTGTACTTCGCTACCAGGGTCGATTTTGTGTTCTAATGTAGGGGAGTAGAGACATCATATTCTTGCAGAAGCCCATGACTGTAGGTATTCTATTTATCGAGGTTCCACGAAGATTTACCGTGATATGCGGGAAGTCTATTGGTGGAATGGCATGAAGAGGGATATAACTGACTTTGTGAGTAAGTGCCCCAATTGCCAAAAAGTCAAGGTAGAACATTATAAACCAGGGGGAATGACTCAAGAGATCGATGTTACTACTTGGAAGTGGGAAGTTATCAATATGGACTTCATCACAGGATTACCGCGTACTCGCAGACAGCATGACCCCAATCGGCTGATAGTTGATAGGATGACTAAGTCTTCTCTCTTTTTGGCGGTCAAGACTACAAATTCGGCAGAGGACTATGCAAAGCTTTACATTAATGAAATTTTGAGGTTGCATGGGGTTCCTTTGTCTATCATCTCAGATAGAGGTCCTCAGTTTACCTCTTATTTCTGCAAGTCATTTCAGATTGGTATTGGTACTCAAGTAAACCTTAGTACAACTTTTAATCCACAGACGGATGGGTAGGCAGAGCGTACCATTCAGACCTTAGCGGATATGTTGAGTGCTTGTGTCATCGATTTCAAAGGTATTTGGGATTATCACCTTCCTCTTATTGAGTTTGCCTACAATAATAGCTACCATTCCAGCATTCAAATGACCCCTTATGAGGCTTTATATTGGTTTAATGTAGATCTCTTGTTGGTTGATTTGAAGTATGTGAAGCAGCTTTGGTAGGGCCATATTCAGTCCTTTATGCTATGGAGAAAGTGCAACTCATTAGAGATAGACTTATGATAGCCCAAAGTCGTTAGAAATCTTATGCAGATGTAAGGAGAAGGGAACTAGAGTTCCAAGTAAATGATTAGGTTTTTCTAAAAGTTTCACCTTTGAAAGGGGTGACGAGATTTGGAAAGTAAGGGAAGCTCAGTCCTAGATATGTAGGGCCTTACAAGATCCTGAAAAGGGTTGGAAAGGTGGCATATGAGTTAGAGTTGCCAGCAGAATTAGCAGTGCATCCGGTCTTCTACATCTCACTCTTGAAGAAGTGTGTTGGTGATCCAGCCTCTATAGTGCCATTGGGGAGTGTGGCGGTGAAAGATAGTCTTTCTTATGAGGATGTACCAGTTGAGATTCTTGACCATCAGGTCAGAAGGTTGAGAAACAAAGAAGTCGCTTCAGTCAAGGTTTTGTGGAGGAGTCAGTCCGTAGAGGGATCTACTTCGGAAGCATAAGTAGCCACGAAAGCCAAGTATCCTCACCTCTTTCCTTCCGATTCCACTCTAGCTTAAGGTAATAGTTCCTCTTAAGCTTTCATGTCATTCATGCGTAAATTCAGTTTTAAAATAATGTTCCCTCAGTTTGTACTTGCATTTTTAACGTAATTGCATGTACTCGAAACTCAATTCAGTCAGAAACCTCAGTGTTTAGTAGTATCCTTTGCATATCTCTACCTCTTTTTAGCAAGTTTAGTCTTCATTCGAGGATGAATGTTCCCAAAAGGGGGATAGTGTAACACCCTGTAGCCAAAACAGAGCAAAAGGCTTTATAGAAAAATCTGCAGGTGGAACAAACGGTGGCCTCGACAGACCATAGTGTGACCCACGGTCTGTCCTACAAAACCATCCAGGGGATCAGAAACTCGTATAAATTTAAGCCTAGAAAATTGGTGAAGTCTTGGACGACGAACGGAATGACGGTCTGTGGGTTTTACGACGGTCCGTAATCCTTGACCGTCAGTCGAGACCCCCATTCACCCACTCTCAGACTAGACCTATGGATGACCAACACGGTCCGTAGGTGGAAAATTTGCAGACAGTTAAGGGCAAATGAAGTTGGGTCAACCTTAAATGGTCATAACTCTTAGCAAAAAATGAATTAGGTGTCCCATGACTTACCCACATATATATAATTGAATTATCTTTCCATAGCCACTGCCCTTGCTAAAATCAGACCTCTGAGTAAGATGTTATTCTTATTTTAGCAAAGGCTTGTCTAATCGGCCTAGTCTAAGGACCCAATGATGGGGAGCCGGTGGGATGATAGACCGTCAGTCCTCGCCGTCGTTTGGTCCAACAACAACTTTTCCTTTCACTTATTAGGTCCCTTGTGTTCAATCAAATTCTTGATTCCCAAATCATGCTCAGACCTAGGGTTTCTAGAACTTTGATAGAACTTCATGAATTTATTGAATATATGTAAAATCAGATTATTATGTTAGTACTCAAATTATCGCATGGATTTTAGAACCCTAGCTTTATATTTATTTAGTTCTTGAATTACACATGCTAGGTCAGATTTTTGAGACACTGCATATATACATGACTGAGTTATAAATGCATAATTACAAGATTAATTTTTGCATTCTCTGTTCGCATGTTCAATTTCAAACTATCTAGTGTTTACAAAAACTCAGACATAATCAGTGAATTTACTTAATACATGGTAGTATCATAATATCGAGTTGGACTAGGGTTTAGCGTACCCAATAGTCCCAGAACTACTTTCCAAGTAGGTTGTAGATCCCCTATGTGGGCAATCAGTGTAGTAATCACGCCAACATGCCTTTATACCTTTGGCAGGGTATACTAGGTCCTCTCGATGGGGAGTATACATCGGACTCCATATTTAGCTCATGTAGTTTTAGTATCGATTATTATTAGATCCCATAAATCAGCCAGACTCACTGCATTGACCATTTATCAGTATATTTAGTATTCAGTTTTAGGATGTTATAAATTGGTCATTGCATCAAGTTATTTCAGAATTTAGTTTATCATGTTAGATTATAATAATAGCTTTTATACTTGTTCAATTATGTTTTATGTCAGTTTTACTCGATCCATGCTCAATACCTTTCAACTACTGACGTATATGCGCTGTACATCTTCTCGTGATGTAGGTTCAGGTTCTTAGCATCCAGATCACACATAGATCGATTTCCGATCTCTAGCTCAGCAGATTCATTCGTGAGTTCTCATTCTTCGAGGACGACAGTCCTGAGTGTCATTTCAGTATTTAGTCATTTAGTTTCAGTTTTTGATAGATTTAGATGGAGGCTTGTCCCAGTATTTCTACTCAAGTTTAGAGGCTTATTTAATACATAGTTACATTCAGCTTAGTATTGAGTTAATATTTTCATTGTATTAAACTCATCAATTTTTATATATATCTGTTTTAGCAAATGGGTATTCCCCGTCTTTTCATTATAAGTTATGAGTTATCTTCCGCATCAGTTTATTATCTTTAGTATGCTCAGGATCATGCCAGCAGGGTTAGCTTGGGATCACTTGTGGTCTTAGGTTCCGTGTCTGCATCTCAGGGGTAGCTCGGGGCGTGACAAGGCACATAAGTGACTTAATCGTCGAACGTCTTAGTCATCCCTTGACGTTTGACTTCACATGAACCTAAAACACTAGTCACTGCCTCAATACCATATTATAAAAAAATTTAGGACCTTAGACTCTCATGACAACCATGTTAGGCTCTAGCTTCACCCAATTCATTTTCGATGTATTATAAAAAAGTCCGTGAATATCAGTGTGTATAATTTCAAGAAGCCGAGTTGTCTTTGTGAAAACTATCTTGGTATGTTTGGTTTGCTTTCCTTTAATCCAACTCCAAACATATATCATGATAAATAAAATTTAGATTTGGAAGAATCTCTTACTTTACTAACCTTTTTAATCTTTCTTTGGATACATGAACCAAACGTATATGTCACAAATAAGGAGAACTTTCATTTAGTGAACTACCTTGTAACATTCGGGGAGCATCCCCTAGAAGTAACATGGTATTCTTAGCCTCTCGATGGTCTTATACAAGCCCATAGTTATAATTCATCACATTGTGATAGGTAAATTTAGCGGAAAATTTAAAATATTTCATAGCACTTCACATGCTAGAAACTTTGCCTCTTCTATATATAAAATATCATAAGTACATATTTAGACCTTAAGTGTCTTTTCCAGCCTAGACACAACATCATAAGAGTACAATAGGGACATGACCCTTACAAAATAATACATAAGTATACTTATACATAACTTTACACTAAACCATAATGTAGGAGATCGTTGGACTTATGGATTCCTTTCCTTGAGATTTGGAATAACCTACAAAGCTCCTCACTCACAGAGACATCCCTTAAGCATACACAATATATACTTTTATGTAAAAAGTAGCTTTTCCAGAGTTTCTTGTTCACATAATAACCAATTAAAAATTATAATTATCGATTGATAAATTTTATATCTAAACAACAAAATACATTTCTAATCCTATTTAGTGATAAATTATTATAATATTTACCTAAGAACAATTTAACAAAGGTTAATGAAGAAGTTCGTTGCTGATTCAAACTATATTCTAGGGAACCAATACCACAACCTGGAAGTCACCAATACCAAGCTGTCTATTGTGAACAAATGCAAGTACACTTAGTGGAACACAATAAAACGTTTCAATGGAAAAAGACTAGCTAACATATATAGGAAAGGAGAGAGGTTGGTAAAAAATCTTCAACATCTGCACTATGCTAAGACACAGTACAATCTATATTCTATTTAGCCCGCTCTATCATCTTACCTCTACTGTTTTCATAAGTCCCTTTATGAGTTGTGCCTCTACTGAAGTCTTTTCAACAAGAATTTGACACATTTCTCTTCTTTTCTTTAATACAACCGTCATGACATGTCGCTTCTATATTGAAATATCGCACAGCTAGAAAGGACTAGAAAACAATTAAAATATGGAAATATTTATTTTTGGAGAGAGTAAGAAAACTTTTGAATAATGTTAAACTTTTGAAAGTGAGTTTTTGTTAGTTTGAGATATGGGTGGAAAGCCCTTCGAATAATATTTCCAAGCCACCAATTTTGTGCGATTTCGATATCGTATGAGTTAGTATTTTTTCTTGAAGTTGGGTTGTTAGATTAGGGAAAGTCCAATTCGGATATGGGAAGGGAAAAGTAGTATTTTCCTTACCTAATTTAAGTAATTAGTTTTAAAATATTTATCGGGGTAAAAACTAAATAGAGTTTAGTTTTGAAAAATATGAAATACGCTTAGGGCTTGAAGAAGAGAAAAAAGATGAGGAAGGTACAAAGAAACGAAGTATTTGCCAAGAACATCTAGCTTTGCGAGTTAATTTTGTCGGGGGTGTTTGATACACTCAAATTACACTTATCTATAGAAGTATAAGCAGTCGTATCAAGTAAAGAACCCAACTATTAGGTTGGAGTCAATACCATGATGAAGATGGTTTAGACTTAACATCAATGTATGATTACTTCTATTTAGTCAAGCCCTTTCCGAAAATGGGTAATTAAAGGGGGGGGGGGTTTGTGAAACAAAAGCATTTCAATATTGATAAATCAAACAAGTAACAACAGTAAATTTTAGGTGTTTACAAAATTGTTAGAGAAACTATGGTGTAAGTGTTTCCCATAGGTTTATAACGTTATATTCCTGGCAATAACAATTCTTCATAAGTGTTTTGCGTCCAAAACCATAAGTTATGTATCTCTAAATCCTTGGTACGACATTTAGAGAATTTCACTCCGTATTTTGGTCCGGCTACGTTAGTCTAAGTTACTAACCCTTACCTTTACTTCATATTAAGCATCGTATTCGATGTATAACTTAGTTATTACTTCGCACCGAGCAAGACTAGCCTATTAGATAGTATCCTACTATATCTATGTTGATAATTCTTTTCCTATTAAATAATTCCTTGGTCCGGCATGTAAAAATCGGTCGAGTTCTAACGCGTGCAATCGTTAAAAGGGCTTCTAAGCGAAAGAATTATCAATGCATGCAATAACTTATTCGAGAATTGTTATTAAGCTTGGTTTACGGTGTTAATAACCCTTGGTTACCACAACCCTAGTTGTGGATTTAGCTACCCAAGCATTGAAGAAAACAATTCATGGTTTATAAACAAAATTATGAGCTTACTTTGACAAATTCGAAGAAAATACAGAAATTCAACTTGAAACCACAAAAATCACTAGAAAATCGAATCATCAAATTTTAATTAATGCAAAAGTTGCAAAAACAAATCTCCAAGAACAAAACTAAGAAAGTAGTAATAGAATATAACCTCAAAAACAAGGTTTGACACCCTATTTATCAAAAACATTATCCTAAATTCAAAAGAACTCTAATAAGGGAAGTTGTCCAGAAAACGCGGCTTCAATCGCCGACCCCAACCGATGGACCGTCGACTACGTCCGTAAGTCAAGACTTAGCATCTTTTTTAGCTTTCAACTTGCATCTTCTTTGATTCAATCGACGGAAAAAAAACACAGTCCGTCGATTCACCTACGGACTGTTGATGGTTCTCATCGCTCCATACTTATAGTTTCTTTAACGTCGGGTACTAGGACTTCTCTGATCAGATCGACGATTCAACAAGACGCTCCGTCGATCCTTTCAAAGCCCCACACTTGGTCAGAACTCGCAGGGTTTCTTCCAGATGCTTGAACCTTCTATCGACGTTCAAAATCTACGCTTCATCAATGGGACAATTGGCGGTCGATGGACTTCGTGGTCCACCTCTGCACTAAATCTAAACAAACTTCTTCGTTTACGTTTTGGACACCGTTCGTGCAATAACAAAGATAAAACATACTAAAATTTCTACAAAAAGGCTTTAGACACACACCAATCTTAAGGAAAAAGCATTGAATGTACCGTGAAGCCACGATATATAAGCATCCTCAACTTAAATTCATTGTTTATCCTCAAGCAACACACTATGAGTTAACACAACACTTTTTACACAAGTATTCTCTTTTAAGATTTCGCAATCACATGACTATCAATACCATCTTGTTCGTTACTTTCGTGTAACAACCCTAAAAAAATGAATAAGATAAATACATATGGTGTCAAGAATGCTTTCGATTAGACCAAGGTTCACGCGGATTGATACCCATAGAACCAGACCTCCTAACCCTTACTACGACCAAACCAACTAACGTGGGGAGTTAGTTGAGCTTTGAAAGGTTGAAAACAACCAAGTAAGGCTCTCAAAAATGAAGATTCAATCGAAGGAGTCTTTACCGGACTTAAAAAGATGAAATCTTAAGTTTTGAGGGCACAGGGGTAAAATGGTCTTTTCCATTCCAAGGGTAATATTGTAATTACCCTAAGGAATTAATTAATTAATTAATTTAATGAATCAATTCGGGTTGGGTCGACCTGAAATGGCCTTTTTTCACGAAAGGGTGTCACTCAGGTTCGAGCACCATTGGAAGCAACGAATTGATGATTTAATTATCAATTGAAATGTGATTTTTTTTGTAAGGGAAAAATGGTCCTTTTACATATAATAAAATAAGTCAGACTTTTGTTTTCTAAGGAGAGTCCTAAATTGACTAACTCATCCTCCAATCCTAAACAACTTCACATGTTCACTCTCTCAAGTCTATCACCTCTCCACGCTCAAAAACTCTCTTTCACGTTTGTTCTCTTCCAAATTAAGGTGAAGAACTGAAAATACAACAAGAGTTCTTCATATTTGAATCACTCACATTAAATTTTACCAAAAACAAAGTAACCAAAACGTTAAGGCAAAGAGAAGTTGTCCATCGAGTGGTATGGACGTTGAGGAAGCTTTGACTTATTTTGGAGAGGGTTTTGGGAAGCAACTTCACATTTGAAAAAGCAAATTAAGGTATGGGTTTCTTTCCTCCTGGTACCTTTCCCAAGAGACCCCTTAAGATTCAAGATAATCATTCTGAAAACTAGGATTGTTCTCCTTTTGCATGTCCCTGTCACTAGCTCGCATTGAACTTTAGGTTGGGTATGTTTGCTGGTACAAAGTAGGGATGAAATGTGCTTTAGTGATGTTTATGCTTAAGTATGCATGTTCGAAATTAGGTGAATGATGATTATGTTGTTCGAAATCATGTGAAAAAGGTGATGTGTGTGTGCAACGTGTGGCAGTGAAGTAGTAACTGTTTTGGGACGCGTAAAGGCATGTTGTTTCTTGTATTGTATATGCTAAAGTTATGCACAATGTGATGTTCATATGGTGTGTGATGTTACAAATTTTGTGTAAAAACGCTTTACTAATGTATCCCAAGAACTACAACTAACTACACACTAAATGCTTGGTTAAATGCCCTTAGAGACTAACATGAAATGGTTGATGAATGGAAGCTAAAAATTTTGAATAAATTTCCAGCTTAGTGTACTTTAAATTTCATTCAAAAAGGGGGTTGAAATCTTGAAATTTAATATATTTAAAAGAGGTGAGGCCACCAGGATTCGAACCTGTGACCTCACTCTTTAGCTACTGGTTTTCGCGGGAAAGGAAAAGAAAATGGGGCTGGTGGGAATCGAACCCGGCTACTGGTTTGAGAAAGGAGAGGAATGATTTATTTAAATTAAATGGGAGGCGTGGGAATCGAACCCACGACCTCTAGGTAGCGAGTGAAAGAAGAGAATTAAAGAAAAAGAAAGTGTGAGGTGTGGGAATCGAACCCACGACCTCATGGATAGAAAAGAGAGGAGCAAAATTAATTAAGATAAATAAGGTGAGGCTGTGGGGGATCGATCCCACAACCTCACTACGAAAAAAGCATAGCCTAGTGAAATTTAAATAAAACAAAAGGAGGTTGTGGGGGTTCGAAACCACCACCTCACATCCTCTAGAGAATTTAAATTAAAATAAGGAGGCTATGGGGGTTCAAACCCTCAACCTCCCTATTCCAGCGAAATATATAACAAAAATAAAAGAGGTTGTGGGGTTTGATCCCACAACCTCTTGGTTTAGTCGAATATGAGCAATGTGATGTTAATGGATAAGAAAAAGGGGTTGTGGAGGTTCGAACCCACAACCCTTCGGCCAATATAAGAGGAAAACCAAGAAGAGAATTAAAGATATATTATTAATGTTTGGGTTTAATCTAGAGTCACAATATCATGGAGATTAAAAATAAAAACAATGAAAATGTAAAGTGTTATCCAAGAGACTCGAACTTTGGTTCCCTTGCCTAAACATCCGTATTGATACATAAGTTATACGTGAATAAAATATCCGAGAATAATGCCACCTACTTAGATCAAATCAAGATATTGGCATATATATAAGATACATAAGTCTTGTACTACATCATCTTAGGAATGTGTGAATCACTTATTGAACTATGAATTATGCCCCATGGCTTGTATGTATAGACACATACGTCTAACCTACGTTCCAAAGTAAGTGAACCAAATATGTATGTAATGAAATGATGAACCCTAGAGGGGTTAAGTATGAGTGTAAGATACACTAAATTGCCAAGTGCATTGGAATATGATGATATGGACAATGAAATGATGAAATGAACAATGAAATGATGAAACCCTAGAAGGGTTAAGTATGTGCGTGAAACATACTAAATGGCCAAGTGCATTGGCATATGATGAAATGGACATTCACTAATAAGAGCTGAGTAACTATGAAAAAGCAAAGGTGCTAATGATAATGAATGTGATGAAAACATGATATGAGGCTAATGTAAATGATGAGAGCAATCTCAAAGGAGACTAAGTAAATGTTACCAATACGTACTCACCTATGAAAGTGTAAGATAATGAAGAGACCAGTCTCTATGAACACTCTAATGAGAGTATTGAGATTAACACACTCAATACTAAAGATGAGATGAGAAATCATCTAATGAGCTGTGATGTACTCATACTAGAAGCCAACTTCCACGACGTATGAGATGAATGTAATGGAACTTTATACTGAGCACCGATAGACTAGGTGTGAGAGGTGATGCCTTCTTTTTGGAAGGGCGGAGGTTCACGTAACTCTCATGAGATGATACTGTCTGACTTGACGGGTATTGGTCTCCTTATATCTCCTATACAGTCAATATATGAATCTGGCGGGGTTAAATTCCCATGTACGCTAGCATGTTATGGTCACTTTGGCCGGTGATTCCACCTCTTTTCGGTGTGGGGGAGACACCTGATTTCATGATGCTCACATGATCTATGTCGGTTAAAGTTAAAGTTCCCAACGAATGAATGAGGCCAGCCTCAAATGATGCACATAAAGAAATGGATGATAGCAAATGTGTTAGGATAGGATAATAAGAAGGTGAGTTAGATTCAAGTATTGACATTAGGTCTTTCTTGGTCATTGCACAATGAACCCAATTAAATTTGTAAACTACATCCTAGATGTAGCTGTTGTTTACACTGGCCTATGAATGAAAAGAAATGGAGTACGTATGAATGAACGAAGCAGACTCTGTTTTTGCTAATGAAGACTCCCTAGTTGAGGTCCCATCTGTTGAGTCCTCATTTCTAGGATGTCTTAATGTTAAGTCCATGATTCTGAGGTCTCATGGCATATGAATGAGTCATATTAAAGAAGTTATGTGCTACATGCAAAGTGTGTTGTAAGCTATATGATATGTGCTATGTGTAAATGTTATCTGTTGTTTCCAAATGTGAAAAGTATGATGTATGTTATTCTCATGGCATAACTTTCCTATTCCAAATCTGTAAAGCTCACTGACTTTCCTAATCCAAATTTAGAAAGCTCACTGACTTTCCTCATCAAAATTTGGAAACTAACTTCTGTCGGGCAACCCCAAACATGCAGGTTCCTTATACTAGATTTCCTACCAGTCTATAGTTCAAAAGGAATCTTTGGGGACTGCTTTAATAGGAACCCTATTAAGTACGTAAATTGCAGTCCTTAAATCATACATCCACAGTGAAAGAGGAATAGATGAATTACTTAACATACTCCTAACCATGTCCATTAATGTACGATTACGTCTTTCTGTTACACCATTTTATTGTGTTGTTCCAGGCATTGTGTATTGAGCACATATGACATGCTTTTCAAGGAATTTAGTAAATGGACCTAGGTGTTGTCCATTTTCATCATATCTTCCATAATATTCAACATCTCTATATATGATTATTTTCACTTTTCCATCTACTTCTCTTTCAACCTCAATAATAAAGACCTTTAAGGCAATTTTCGCTTTAGATTTTTCATCCAAAAAAATATACATATCCATAACGTGAAAAATCGTCTATAAAAATGATAAAATATTTTTCTTTACTGGAAGATGCAATTACATAACTTTGAATAAAACATGACAAAGGAAATTCTTGAACATAAGGATCCCTTTCCTTGATCTTGGAAACACATATCAAGCCCTTCCACATAGATACATCCATTAAGCATCCATAACCTCCAGTTTGTATTAAAAGTGAAGAAGAATGGTGTTAGTACATGAATTCACTAAGTATGACAACCATGCAAAAACATGCATTTAAAAGGGGACGTTTTTCTTTGAAACCATTCATCATGACTTTTGTGGAAACTTCATAACGTTTTGATACCATAACAATCATACAATTCACGTACTTCGTTTAGATATATACAATAGTCACGATATGAAATATAGTCATACATGAATTTAAGGAACATTTAGCATCACTTACAATAAATACCTTTTATTTACAATAACCCCCTTTATTCACAGTACCCTCTATTTCTTCTTAACTTCTTAACTTCCCAAGAAACCTTCTATTGATACTTGGTGCAATGTATAAATAATGTTTTATTACACCATCCACACTCAAGCATCACCTTAAGACCACAAGGTAATAATGTATACAACCTTCATTAAATCATCAAACATATATATACATATGCATCTAGGCTTAGCATATTATGAAACTCATATAATACTTATTCCAAGACATCATGTAAGTCAACTCTACAAACAACAACATACGAGACATAAGTTAACATTACATACTTGGACTTCAATTCATAAGACATCATAAGACCTTAAACATAACATTAATCTAAGACTACTATTCCAATGTACATATTAAATCCCATAACCTCATATATACTTAGTAAACTCATAAAGAGATCAAAAACATACCATTTACTTCATACATCAACAAGACAAGTATAGACAACTTTATACATACCATGTAAGACCTTCATCACAAAATAATGAAGGCCATCATTATGCATAAAGGGTAAGACAACATCATATACTCTTATTAATACTCATACCATGTATATCACCATATCAAGTAGACAACACAACAATGTCATGCATAAGAAACATAACATATAGATATACATTATAACACATTATTAGAACTCCCTTCAAGAGCTACTTATGCAATGCATTGGTGAAGTCCCATACACTCACCTACACTAAGAAACTCCCCTTAGGTAATTCTAGTCAGGATACATCACTTTACTTCATCGTCCATTTTACTTTAGGGAAGCTATAACTTTAACCGACACTGAGACCATGGGTGATAAACATTGAATTTGATGTTGTAGAATCTTACCCCAAAGGAAGGTGATCTACCTTGCCAAAGTATATAGAAACCTTTTTTCTGAATACTCTTGATGAGCATCAGAACTATGCTTAAACACAATCCAATCTAGATCTCATCAAACTCGCTTTCCTTATTGCCATCTGTCCATTCGCTAGCTCTACTTATGCTGAAGTCTTTTCCCACAGACTTGGAGACCTTTCTTTCTTTTATATTTTTAAAATGTTATATATCACAACTCTCCTCTATAATATATAGGGTGAAGTTGTGTTTTAAAATTATAGCATTCACTCTATACATATCAATTTAAAATGATGTTTACAGACCTATATTAATGTAATAATTTCATTTAGAAAAGGTTAGATAAAAAACGACAAAGAAAGACCTTGACGTCCGAAAACTAGCTAAATTGAACTAGTTGACGTCCCTAAGTTTGGTGAAGGTTTTGAGGTTTCAAATGAAGTCTAAAACTACTAAAAATATATTGGATAGGTAGTATGGAGTACAAAGGGTCAAAACGTCCGGTAATGACAACAAACGACAAACCGAAGGGTCCTTGGGAGGTGTGTGTCTCTGATTGGGTGGTTTGAAGTGTGTGAGACTTTTCTTCTTCATCCCAACTTGATTTATAAAACTTTGGAGAAATTTAATATTATAAAAAATCACTTGCAAACAGCCTATAGTCGGAAAAAGTGTTACGCTAATCATAAGAAAAGGGATTTAGAGTTTGAACAAGGTAATAAAATGTATTTGAAAATTTTTCCTATGAAAGGGGTGGTTCGATATGGCAAGAAAGGGAAGTTGAGTCCTCGTTATGTGGGATCTATGAAATCTTGCAAAGGGTTGGTAAGGTTGCCTAAGAGCTAGGGTTGCCTAGTGAATTGGCTTCCGTTCATCTGTTTTTTCCATGTGTCTGTGCTTAAAAAGTGTATCGGGGATCCCGAGTCTATTCTTCCTATTAAGGGTCTTTGCGTGAAGGATAACCTCTCTTATGAGAAAATTCTGGTTCAAATCCTTGATAGGCAAGTAGAGAATTTAAAAAATAAAGAGGCGGTTTCCGTAATGGTCTTATGGAAGAATGACTTAGTTAAGGGTGCAATATGCGAGGCTGAGGCCGACATGAAGTCCCATTACCCTCATCTATTTGATAACTAAGGTTAGTTTTTCTTGCTAATAATGAAAACAATGACTAAACATTGAAGTTTCTTGATTTTTGGGGAAGTTTTACAAAATGCATAGTTTTTATGTGTTGTTACAGTGAAGCATGCTATAATTTGCAAGTTTGCTTGTTTGAGTTATGTTGTGCATTTTGTACAAGATTACCTTTACCCCTTTACCCTAGGTGATGATCTTGATATGAATTGTGTAATGTTGATTCAATTGACCGTGTTATTTGTTGAATTACTACTAAATGATGTTGTTATATTAATCATGAATGAATTAGTGTGATATATAGTCCTTTACAGCTAGTTATTGAGAAGTGATCTACGTTATGTTGTGAGTTTTCTCTATGAATCTTCTCTTAAGCTATGAACTAGTATTGAATTGTGATGTAGTGATTCTTCTAGCCTTGTTATCATGTTGATCATTGAATTATGCTGAGGTTATACCCTAATTGGGTTTAATTAAGGGTTGATGGCAAGACCTTGATACTGAATTATGAAGGAGACTTAGAAAGTCTTGTGATCCCTATTCTTTACTTTAAATTATGGTTAATTGTGATTAAGTCACGATGTTGTGTTTGGAGTATTAGGATTGATAGGGTTGTATGATGTTGAATTGAAATATTTTGACTATGGTGTGTGAGTTGTTGGTTGAAGATGTAAATTTTATAAGTACGGTGAATGATTTACCAATGTGCCTTATCGTGAAGTGATATGTAAATGAGCTAACCTCATTTATATGAACTGCAATAAAAGGACTGTACTCATGCAATTCTTATTGATCTATGATGATGATGATTATACAAGGGTTACACTCTAAGATCTACATTAAGCTATGATTATTAATAAAGATATTATGAAATTTCAAATTGGCTCAAGCATAGCACCGACTTAACTAGAGTGAGGAGTGTCCCTTCTCACAGAGGGAAGGTAGGATCACTAATGTACTCTTGATATTTGAGACTATAATACACCCATATGAATACTTGCTAGTGGATCCACGTAGTTGCTATGTTCATGATTTGGTACTACCTTGGCAAGTAGTCCGCCTTTTTTCTGTGTAGGGTTCCATGACACCGGATTCCACATTAGCTCATGTGGTCTATGTTGGTTAGAGCAAGATGTTCCTAAAAGGTAAGATGAATTAAATGAATGAACTCTAACTAAGACAACCTAAGAGGTTTATCTTAGTCTAGGTAGGGGCATGGAACTCTACCTAAAAGTTGCACTAGTTAGCCTTGAAGGAAGTCTTAGGAGGATGTTCTTATGTATGAATATGCTTATGGTGGTATATGGTATTCATATGAGTAACTTGCACATTGTTGATACTATATGATGATTAGTTTCACTTATGAATATGTGATGGTCTGCATTGTTAAAGTAAGATGACATGTACTCTAAAATGTTATGCTATGTAATATAGGATGTTAGTCATGATTCTTGTTGTTTACTTGATTGAGTAAGGTTTTGGGTCTTTTCTTGGTCATTGCAATTGTTGACTTGATAGGGGTTATGGGCAGTTGGTTTTATTTGGTTTATGTTATAATGAACTCTTATTCATGCTTGTTGAGGTAATGTCTTGATGGTAGAGTTTATTTGACTATACTTCTAATTACATGATATACATGTGGACTTGCCTAGTTTTCATGTTGTTGGTCTTGTAATGTACATGTTTTTGACTAAATAACTATGTATTATTGATTTGGTATGGTCTTGTTGAATGTTCATAATGGTCTTCAAAGTAAATCGCATATCTAATTAAATGTCCTATTTAGCATGTTTTTATGATATGTGTGAATATGGTCTCATACTTAGTACAAGTTGTGTATTAATCCCATTTCTTCCTTTTCCCCAACATTTTAGGTTCCGGTCATTGTAGTGTTTTTGAAGACGACTTGAACAAGACTTGAATCCTTTATTGATCCAAGTAGGGTAGGTTCTCACTTTCTGAGGGCGATGTCACTATCTAGCTAATGGATTTGTTTTGAGTTTTAGACTTCTATGTTTCTTTCTTTTCCATTTAGTATGAAACATTGTATAGCCCATGTGAGGCATTCTTACTTGATGTATGGGCTAGTCCAAATTTGATATACTCTTATTACATGGTTATGAGATGAGACGACTATTATGACTATGTTATATTTTATTCTATATATTTATGTTCAATAAAAGTAGAAGATTAAGTAATCTTTCTATACGAAGGGTCTATGTATACTCGATATATATATGTTGTGTGTATGTAAAGGTCTATGTAAACCAACAATTAGAAGTAATGAAAAATTTTAAATTTTCTACTAAATTTGACCTATGAATGTAATGATGTAAGACAAGAGGCTAGTATTAGTCATCAAAGTGGATGACGTTGTCGGTTACGTCTAGGGGGTATTCTCGGATGTGACATCGAGACTTTGAAGGGAGCATGAATTCATCATTCAATTGGATTAAAATAACGTTACAATCAACATGTTAACTTCAATTAATCATTAGGAAGCCTTTCAAAACGTTTTGATAAAGAACCCATGGCTAGATTGAAGAAGAAGAGATTTAATCATATTTTCTTTTGAAAACATTGACATTAACTCTCTAGATGGAAGGATAAATAGAGATGAAGGATCACCATACCTTAATGTAGAAGAAAAACTGTATAACTTGATTAATAATTCATGGAAATCCAAGCTCCAAGTTGTTCTTGAGCTTCACCTTTAATGGAGGTTTCTAGAGAGAATTTGTTTTTGAGGGAAAGTCTATTTTGTGTGGAATGGATTGGGAATGGGTTGATAACGTTTTAGATCACTTATATACACCCAAACATAACCAAGTAATACTAGTATGGTCATGTTAGGAAGTGGGGTGAATTTCTCATTCACCCCTTAAATAAAATAGTCACAGCATGCAGTTGGAGGGAACCGTTGATTGGACGATGGGGCATCCTGCTGCTCCGTCGTTGGTGACTTCAGATCCCTCTTGGTATATTAAGATCCTGAGGCTAATTGTAAACCTACGCCCCAAGTTGACGGGACGTTTATGGACTGACGATGCGTTAATTGAGCTTGTCGATTGACACTGCCAAGGCAGTGTCTCGACAACCTTTAGGTCTTTCTTACGGGGCCCTTGGGAGGTCGTACCCCAATTTTTCCAATGAAATATATACCTTAGAATTTTGAAGACCTTCGACATAAGTTTCACCCATAACAAACACGTAAAACACATTCTAATATGCTAGGCACCATAAAGACATACACATACATGTCTCAAGGGTTTAATTTTGAACGTCTTAGACGTTCTCGAATGTTTGACCTCTAAACTTGATAAAACTCACCATACTTACTAAAAACATCATTTTAAATCATATAACGATCTCATAAGCTCATTACACACACATAACCATATAAAACACATAAGTCCCCTTAGGTGACTAGTCCTCGAACGTCTTGGTCACCCCTTGACGTTTGACTTCCAAATGACTTCAAATCACCCAAGCATAGTTAAAACACTTAATTAACTTGTTAACAAGCCTATAGGCACAAGTGAGACTCTAGATACCCCAGCTCATTTTGGGGCTCTTACAATTTGCCATAACAAAAAGGGGGAATTTGTTGTTTAAATCTCATTGTTTTGAAATAGGTAAAAGCATGAAGAATAGGTAATAAAAACTTGTTCTAGCATTTCAACTTAAACTGAATTTAAGCAAACTTATTCATCGAAACCTGATGTAAGTTTTCCTGAGGCGGTGGCTAACTTCTAAAAGAAAACGTGTTTTCTTAATTAAAATGGAATTTTTTTGAAGAGTTTATGTGTCCAACTCAAATACGAAATAGGAGTTTGATGAGAAGAAGGATTTTGAGCTATTGAGGCAGTAAAGAAAATCTTTTGTTGAATAAGACTTCGGAGAGTTCAAAGTCTATAAATAGGGCGATAGGTTTGCTTTAGAGCATTGCGCACTTACAAAGAGAGAAGATCTAAATGCAATCAAGAGTTTTGATAATACTCTTGAGTGCTTCCAGTTGAGTGATAAATTTTTAGGTTGTAATCAAGAGTCTTGTTTAAAATCAGAGTTGTTAGAGTAGGAGTTGCTTGAAAAGTTGAAGAACTTGAAAAGTGTTAGAAGATACAAAACTAGGGATTACATTTGTCTTGGGGTAGAAGGAATTAGAGTTTATAATTCCTTAGGTTACTTAGCTTTGTAATCATTGTATTGTTTGAAGTTTATAATTAATATGAAGTGTTGCGTGAATTACTTGTTGCTAAAGTTTCAAGCAAGCAGAAACACGTTGTTTGTACGTGTTACTTTGAAGAATCCAAAAGGTACAAAGTGTTGCTTGAATTATTTATTTTTAAAGTTTCAAACTAACAGAAACATGTGGCCTGTACGTGTTCCTTTAAAGAATTTAGGAGGGTATAATTTCAGCACACAAGATGCTCATAAGAACTAGAGATTGATGTGTATCATTTCTGTTAAAAAATGAAGAAACGTTCAGAAAGATTCTGTTAAACGTAATGTTTGGTTTGAAAAGAAAGCTAAGGTACATTTAGTGCATTTTTGTGTTTCTGATAAAATTTTGTAGAAGTTTCTAATAATACTTTGGTGGCTTGAATCTGGTAAACTACTAATGTATCCACTATGTTGTAGGAATTAACTACGATCCAAACTATAAATCCAAATAAAAATTTCTTCTTTATGGGAAATCGCATAATTCTAAAATTAAAGGCATAAGGACTCATGTTTGATTTTGGAGACTAGACATTATCTTGATCTATTATAGACTCTATGTTTCTTCAGTAGTAATTTGATATCTCTTTCAAGACTAGTGTTTATGAATTTGATTTAAGTTTGAACATGGTTATTTAAATTTATATTAATATACTATTTTTGTGGTTCTTTTATTTTTATGATGGTTCATATAGATTGAAACCCAATAACAATTAGAGGTATGTAATACCCCCAAAATGAGTTAGGGTGTCTAGAGCCTAAAATGTTCTTCATAAAGGTCTAAGTACTAAAATGATTTATAATGTTTTATTGAGGCAGTGTATAAAGTTTGAGGTTATTCAGAATTCCAAATTCAAGGGACGATCAAGACGTTCGACGACTAGTCATCTAAGGGGCCTTATGTGTTTTTAAGTTCTTATGTGTGTGTTTCATGAGATTATGAGGTCCTTAAATTAGTAATAATTATGTTTATAAGCAGTGTATGGAGTTTTGTGAAGTTGGGACGTTAAACGTCCAAGAACGTCGAACACGTTCGAAAGTTCCTTGAGATATGCATGTGTGTGTCTTGATGGTGCCTAGCATGTTTGGATATGATGTGTGTACTGTTTTGGGTGAAGCTGATGGAAGGTTTTAAACATGTTAACGAGTATATTTTCATTGGAAACACCCGGGTACAACTTCCCAAGGGCCCCTCAAAAGGGTCCACAAGAAGGACCCAAAGGCTGTCGAGACGCTGCCTTGGCAGTGTCAATCGACGAGCCAAATGACACCTCGTCAGTGGACTGACGCCCTATCGATGGGGAGGAATTGATTGCACACTTAGCTTGGAGAAGCCTTAGACACATTACAGACTGAAACCCAAAGGACGGAAGGCATAGGACGGCCCGTCGATGGACCAATACCCCGTCGTTGGGTCCGTTGATGCAGGCCTTCAGTTACTGCCATGCACACTACCGATTTATGGGGCGAATGGAAAATTCACACCACGTGCTAACCTGACCATAAGCGGTTTTTACAACTAA
The DNA here is from genome assembly GCF_001406875.1 of Solanum pennellii. Lineage (NCBI taxonomy): Eukaryota > Viridiplantae > Streptophyta > Magnoliopsida > Solanales > Solanaceae > Solanum > Solanum pennellii. The sequence continues at coordinate 36,151,458 of NC_028646.1, forward strand.
TTTTAGGTATATTAGGTTGGTTAAAAACTTGTATTATCCCATACCTAATCCTCCTATCAAAATCAAACCTTCCTCTCCCAAAATATTCTCTCTAGACACCTCCACTGAAGGTGAAGTTCAAGGTCAGCTTGTAGATTGGATTCTCATTGGTTCTTCACCAATTTTTAGTCAGTTCTTCATGTAATAAAGGTATGATGATCCTTCATCTCTAATTAATCTTTCATCTAGAGAGTCCTCGTCAATGTTTTCATGAAAGTTTCATGATCAAATTTCTTTTTTCAATCTAGCCATGGTTTCTTTCTTGAATTGATTTCAAAAGCATAATATGTATGTATTGATGACTATATAATGATTTGGACGTGATTTTCAATCCATTTGCATGATGAACCCATGCTATTTCACAAACTCGATTTTAGCCTATGTATGGCTTTATGATCTTGATCTTATGCATATTGATTTGTGATTAAATAATGTTAATTGTCTTATAACTACTGTATAGTATGTATATTTATTATGAATTGTTGAGGAAAGATCCATGAGGGTTAAGTTTGAAGGTTTTTGAATGAGGCTAGATTATCATGTAGTAATTTGTGATCTTTACATCGGGATGATTGTTATGTGACTCCATCATGGTGAATTGTCTTAGCTACTGTCTATGAAGTAATGTGATTATGAAATATAGTTAATGGATCCAATGTGGATTAAGGCTTCATATTTTGAATAGGATTAGACTATGTTATTTTATCTTCCATGAATTCCTAATATGAAGCATGTTTACAGTTATATCTAATATTGGCAATTGTAGTAGTATTTCGTTTAGGCTATAATTTCCTTAGCTACTGCTCTACATGTACATTAGTAATGAATTTTTATTGATGATCAAGACTAGGGAAATCGCTCAATGATTTATGTCTAACTATTCTCTAGAATAATGGTCATGTTTTGCATTAGTTGTAGCATGATCTTGTAACGACTTGTACATGGTCTCTTTCATGATTAAAGTAAATTTAGCTACTTCCCTATACATGTATTATTGATGAAAAATATGATTGATCAATGTTGAGTAAAAGGGTTTATGAATTTGTAAGGTCTACTCTTCTCCTCTACTTTTATATATTATTGTAGTTTACGAGGCCCTTTATGGCATTGTGTGGTATGGTCCACTTATGGTGGTGGTGTTTACTTTATTGTCATAATATATGAATAATAAAAACCTCTGGTAAATTCTGAACTTACAGATGATGAATTTTTAGTGATGGGATCACGACACACCTTTATAAGAGGTAGAGTAATTGAGAAAAAAATCTGAAATTTACTCCCGGAGTATTAAAGTTGAATTTTTATCATATAATATTAATATATTGGGAATTTACTAAAGCAAAAAGGCACATTGGCATAGTAAACTTGGAGTTTACAAGTTAAAAAAATTTATTTGTTGGCATGAATGATTTGCTCATCCCAAAGATGTGCATACCTTTCCTTCACGAGTCTCCACATACAAATAGTTTAAGTAAGACATGATGGACCCCTAAGTATATGTGCATAATGAGTAGAACTTACTGTAATGTTCTTATGTCTTGCCTAAATGTGTTTTTGATGTATTTTACTTCTAAGATGTTATGTGTTCGCTTATATAAGTTTTATGAATGATTCCTTGTGGTGTTAAGGTGATGCATTGAACCAAGTGTCACTAGATGGTTACCTGGGAGGTTAAGAAGCTAAAGAAAAGATGTTCACTATTGAAGGAAAAATTCTTGATGTAAAGAAGAAAATGCTCACTGTAAACTGACTTCAAATTTAGCTTAAATTCTACGTGTGATCTTATATGATATTTGGCATTTGAATATGTCTGTATGAAGTATGTGAATGATGTAAATGTTATTGTATAAATGTTTTATGAAGATTTACTCAAAAAGGAATAAAGTATAATTTCAAGAAATTTCCCGTTTAAATGGAATCAAATCTAACTGAAGTTCCTTATAATACTATGTGGATTGACTCTGGTTGTACTATTCGTGTTTCTAATACGATGCAGGGATTCCTCACGATACAAACCATAAACCAGAAGTAAAGATATGTGTTTATGGGGAATAAAGTTAAGGATCAAATTAAATCTATAGGAACTTATCGTTTGATCCTTTATACTAGGTGCCACTTAGATTTTTACTTGAAAGTTGTTATGTACCTTCGCTTTCAAGAAATTTAGTTTTTTGTCTAAGTTAGATAAGACTGGATACTCTTTTAATTTCGGTAATGGATATTTTAGTTTATTTCAACATAATTATCTCATTGGTACTGTTACTCTTTGTGCTAACTTATACATACTGAATCTTTATAATCAATTTGGCGAAACACTCTTAAATCTGCATCATAATATTGGAACCAAATGAAAAAAAATAATAATAAAATAATATTAGTGTTTATCGGCTGAATATCAGCCATATGTAAAAAGTATTGTGTCAGTGTTTTATTTTTGTCGTGTTGCGTCGGCTGTAAAAAGCCAATTATTTAAAAAGTCGTAAAGTAAATAGTAAGTGTGTCGGCCAATAATAAAAATAGGCCATTAAGTTTTTGTTTTTTGCGTCGGTCAAATGTAAAAAGGCCAAGTGTAAAGTAGATGTCGGCCATTTTGGCCAAAAGTGTGAAATTTTTGTATATAAATAGAGGGCTTCCCCTCATAAATAAAATCATCAATCTTTCATCAATCTCTCTTCACTACTGTTCCGATATAATTCCGCTTTCACCCCAAAATTTTCTTGTGACACAAACGTTTAGGTCAAATATCCAAAGAATGATTGGAAAGATTAGTTAAGAATAAAATTCTTTTAAATTTGGATTTTACAGACATTAACATTTGTGTGGATTGTATTAAAGGAAAATAAACATACACACAAAGAAAGGAGCCACAAGAAACACACAACTTCTTGAAATTATACACACTGATATATGTGGTCATTTTGATATCACATAGAACCTTATGAAACCTTACTCATAATCCCAATCTAAATCTACTAGTGCAATGTACACGTGAAGCCCCATAACCTCACACATACATAGTAGATCTATCATGAGACCACAAGACTTAACATATCCTTCATGTACCAAACACAATAATGTAGACAACTACATACACTTCAATATAAGACCTTAGTCACATAGTCATATTAGACCTTCATGTAATTCATATCATCTCATCATGTAGACACTAACACAATGTCATGCAATAGAAAAATAAGCATAGACACATGCATTAAAACACATTCCTAGGACTTCTCTCAGGTGTTACTTGTGTAATGCATAGGTGAAGTCCCATACTCCCACCTACACTAAGAAAATACTCTTAGGTTATCCTAGTTAGGGTCCTTACTTTACTTCCATTGTCCATTTTACTTTAGGTAAACTATAGCCTTAACCAAAAATAAGACCATGTGAGCCAAATATGGAATTTGGTGTCATCCCCTCACACCAAAAGAGGGTATCTTACTTGACAAGGTAGGGAATGAGTATCATGCTAGCATATTAGGTGAAACATCGTTATGGAAACTTGGAGGAACATATGTGAAAACCTTTTTATGCCAAATGGGGCATTATCGTTATTCACTATGGAAACCCTTTTTATGCATATTGAGGCATTGTGGTCATCAACCTCATGAGTAATATGGTGACATACCTTCATACAATGTGAAGGGACACCCCTCATCTTCAAGTTCACTCGGTGCTAAGCTAAGTTTCCTTTTATTAAAAGCCTTTAATTACTTTACTTTATAAAACATTGGCTTTAGGAGGTTCGCTCCCCATATGCTAAGCTCATAGGTTATACATGAGAAGTCCTTTCATCAACCTATATCATGTGAGAAAACCTTTCACATGGACATAGCATATGTAAGCATCTATCTAGTTTAGGAAACTCTTTAGCACACCTTTTAAGAGACCCTCTATTGACTAGATCATCATACATGTGTCTATACCTACATGTGAGCAAACCATTCACATAACACCTTTAGACCACACATGTTCATACTTTACATCATTTATGTATAAATGTACAAGTGTAACTATATGAGCCGTGCTTTCATATAAAGACATTTAGACACTAAGTATAATGTTGGGGAGGACCCCAACATTGGTAGGTAGGCTGCCAAATCAGCCTGCGCGAGCAAGAACCAAGGGGCTGTTGCGTCATGCACAGACAACACGTGGTTTACCGGCCAATATTTGGGAGGCCGCCCCGCGACGCAAGTCTGTCACGAGGCGCACTCCCTCAACCAAAAATTCAAAAAAAAAAGAGAATTGTCCCCATGACGCACATCCACTTCCTAGATTCGTTAAAGTCGTATTTTTTGTAATTTAACTTAACAAAAATAGCTATTTAAGTGAAGGATCTTTTAGGTATTTTATAGGACGAATTTATATTAATTGTTGGTCAGTTTTGGACCAGTTTTTAAACAGTTCAACCAAATCAAACGAATTTCTCTTATCTCTCTCAAGAATGCTCTCTTTTCAAAATTCCATTGAAGAACAAGAAGAGCTTAAGGAAGAAGATGAACACTTCAATATTTTCTTCCAAAATTGGATTGTTCGTCAATAAGTTATGGGTTCTTAAGTCGATGGATTCCTTTCCCCAAGAGGTCTTTATAATGAGAGTTTTCAAGAAATTCAACTCCTAGGCTTTTTACTCTACAAAACGGGTTTTCTTACTACCTCTAAATTTATGACTATCAATGAAAAATAATGGTTTTCTATGATTTATTTAGTATATATTGCTGAATATTTGACTTGCCATGCTTTAATTTGGTATGAATCATGTCCCCTTTCAAATTGATGGGTTATACCTACTACTGATAACATGTAATTTTTGGGATTCGGAATATTACTTGAACGAACTCCTAAATAACCCTTTCTCTTATTATTCTTTATGAATTAGTCTTGTTTATGAGTTGAAGAGTTAGTATTGATTATGCTATTGAGTATTTCAATATGTTGTTGGATGGTTTTTGTATATTGAATATAAATTCTTTTATAAGGATCTTGGAAGCAAGAGGTAAGTCTTCTAACGTCGTGATTACTCTATGATGTTTGTGTTAGCCTATAAATGATGTTACAATGCTAATGAAGTATGTCTGATCACGCTATGCATATATGATGGGCTATGAATATGTCAATTTTTGAGATCATGATAAGAATATGATAGTGCAATTTTATGTTATTCTCTTGTATGCTTTACACAAATTGATTTTTGAGATGTTAATCTCACAAACGAAGGTTTACGATGAAAGGAAACTCTCATCTAATCCTAAAGAGCATATGATCATGTTTATAAAAGGAGTTAATCTCGTATGATTTATGGTAAGGTTTATGAATAAATTATGACTTAAAGGTTAATTAAAAAGGGAGTTTATCTTAGCATGGAGTGAACCAGATATGAGAGGTGTCCCTTCCCTAGATGGAAGGTAGGTTCACAATGACTCTCATGTAATAAAGTCTCTCATGTAATGTGGAACTATGGGTCTCTAATACATCTCCCAGTTCGTGAACTATGTCGCCATGATAGGATACTAGATAGTGGATCTACCTATAAAGCTCTGTCATGTTTGGTTCTACTTTTGCTGGTAGACCACCTTTTTTCGGTGTGAGGTTTTATGACACCAGATTCAATGTTTAGCTCATATGGTCTAATGTTGGTTAGGATGAATGTTCCCTCATGTAAAATGAAATACAAGTAAATAGACGTTGACTAGGGTGACTTGAAGAGTCTACTTAGTATAGGTAGGGTTATGGGACTGTACCTAGACATTACATAAGTTTACCCTAAGGGAAGTCTTTGTATATTGTTCTTATGTAATGTCATAACATGAAAAGTATGATGCTTATGATACATGTTGCTACTCTTATATGAAGTTGGTTACGTTAATGAACGTGTTATTGGTCTATATTGCTTTATGAGGTGATGAATTCTTATGTTAAAAGTTATATGAAGCAAAGATTTACTTATGGTCTCCTATATTATCTACTTGATTTAGTGGGGTTATGGGGCTTTACATAACCATTGAACTTGTAGGTTGGGGATGGAATTACTTGTAATTGTTTGTATGTTATGTTTATATGATATATTGAATATGAAATAGTAACATGACTCCATGATAATATGTCTTTGATTATGATCATGCTTTATGTTGAGGGAATCCTTAACTTGTATATTTGCTATGGTATGTGCATTGAAGATTTTCTAATGACTAAGCAAGATTTCTAACAAATGATCCTTTTCATGCATGTTCTTAAATGTTATGTGCATATACCCATTCTTAGTACATGTGACGTACTAACCCATTACTTTATATTACTACAAATGTAGGGTCTGTCCATTGAAAATTAAGAAGGTCGATTGAAGAAGCTTGGAACTCTTTCTCCAAGTGTTGGTAGGTCCTCATGTTCGGGGATGCTAACTTTTCGTACTCTAGCTTATGAAGAATTTATTATTAATAAAGAACACTTTTGAGTATGTTACGTTCTTTGGATTCTTTTATGTTAAGGACTATATTTCACATTGACTTTGATTGGCTAAATCCAGATTCGTACTCTTTTGATGGTTTTTATATGATACAACTTTTACAATATGGCTACGTATTATTAATGATTGTTATGTATGAAGTCTAAGTATAATTCAAATTCTATTAAAAGTTTTAAATTTTTCTACAATTTTAACTGATGACATATTATTAGGAATGCTAAGAGCTTTTCTGATACTCCTCTGACAGGACGCTAATGCCACTCGCATATGAGGGGTGCTCTCCGGATGTCACATTAGTGAATTGAAGAGTTGGGATAGAGTTGTGTGGTTAGGTTGATGGTGATTGATTGAGGTTCTTCTTGTATATTCATGTTGACCTTAGATGGGTTTCTCCCAAGTGGGGTAGTATGGTGCATATTAATGGTGCCGGGAGTGAGATATCATTATGTGCTTATTTTTCAACCCTAAAACTAAGAGTTCTTAATATCTTTGTTCATGTTGGAGACTTCTGTCAGAAATTACTTTCCAAATATTTTCCCCAAGATATGCATGTTTTGATTGGATTCTCGTAAAATGAGAAAATGAACTTTCATATGTTGCTTTTCCTCATGTTAATGTGAATTTTTTGTTGATTTTCCATTTGCGTCCATGAGGCGAAATACTGAACATGACTAAATAGTACATGCCTTGACTTGATGATCATTCCCAATGTGTTATTGACAAATTGACTTTTTATCCTTTTTTCATGACCAGAGAGCACCCCCTATAAGTAACATGGCGTACATGACCTCTCGGAGGTCTTATACAAGCCCATAGTTATCATTTATCGCATTGTCATAGAGAAATTTAGCAGAATAAACTATACAATTATTCTAGCATATTAGATGCTTATCACTTGCTATATCCAATGGGGAAACATAGTTTATGGAACTTTGAGACATATATTGAAACCCTATGTATGCAAAAATAGGGAAGGGGTACCCCTCATCTATATTCACTCGGTGCTAAGCTAAGTTACCTTTATTGAAAAGCCTTTATTAACATTACTTTATAAAGGTAGGATTTAGGAGAATTAACCCCTCGTATTCTTATCTCATACGTCATAGATGAGAGAGTCCTTTCATAAAGCTAATTCATGTGAGAAAACATTTCACATGAACATGGAATATTCAAGCACCATCTAGTTTAGGATACCATTGAGAACACCTTTTAGTAGCCCCTTTTTAGACAAGATCATCATACATGCATCATAGAAAGTTTTTCGTGTGTGTGTATACGTATATGTGAACAATCCTTTCACATAAACACCCTTAACCCCACAAATATTCATACTTCACTTCATTCATGCATAAGTGTATAGGTGTAAATATATGAGCAATCAATTCATATCAACACATTTAGATACTGTGCATATTAATATTTGATCATATAATATACTTGATATCATAGCATATAAGACACGTTCCGAACATACTCATACATTCATATCCATGTACATGGATTACAAAACTAGGAACTATTCCACAAGGCACACATGTGCAATTCATAGACAGGGTCCCATACACTTGTCAATACTAAAACAACTATCAATGCATCCTATTTAAGGGATACATAACATACTTCATGGATATATACTTTACATTCATAGTAGTAGACATTAGTACATAAGATAATATCCTTTCATTAGACACCATGAACCTATACTACTTGTAAGCATGCATAAGTTATAAGTGAGTTTACATTGGTCAACATGATAACATAATGGATATAAACATCACATTGAGGCAGCATCCCTTTTAAGAACATAATGCACATTCAATCATAAATCACACATGAAATACTAACATTTGAGACAAGACAATTTCAACATTTGCATTTAAGACTTCTAACATTGGATAATACCACACAATAATATAGCGGTGCATATGTAAGGGGTCCTTCACCATTATTACATCATCAATTGCAATACCTAATCCACGCCTGACCCTAAACTTCATTCAATTATTGAATACATCATCAATACCAAGACATTGCTACTAGATTGAGAAACTAGGTATATGTTTCACATTGCGTGATCATAATAACCACACATTCATATTACATAAATTTTACTTCAAGGACATAATAAACACATATATAGCTTGACAACAAATAAACGTCGTTACCAGAAGTGGACCATACAACACAAGGCCAATTCGACAAGCAATTCTATAGAAGAGTGAGAGAAGAGGGCCAACTTACAATTTCACCAACCTTTTGATCACCATTGATCGATAATTATATTTCATGAATAATTCAAATATAGGGAAGTAGCTAAAAATATCATTAAATAGATGAAATCGTTCTTCAATTGCTATACGATCAAGATCACATTAAGTACTCTACATTACCAATCTATAGAAAGTGCAGGAACATAGGTCAAAATGAAAAAATCTTCAAACCTTGATCCTCGTTGATCAATAACACATAATTAACCATTAATTTAAATAATAGTCAGCATAATTAACTCATTCAACATACTAGAATCTTAATTTAATCAACATAGCATCAAGATCACAATGCCCATAATATAGGCTAATTTGAGAATTGTAAGGGACATGGGCTATTCATGAAATTGTATTAAAATTCACTTTAATATCAGTATATAAACATAAATTCATCATAAAAATCCTTTTGAAGTAACTTTGAGATAGAACCTATGGCTAGATTGAAGAACATACAATTCCATCATAGAATTCTCATTGAAAAACTTTGAAGGAAATCATTAGATGGAAGGTTATCTAAATATGAAGGATCACCCCACCTTGTACATTAATAAGCCACGAAAACTTGATGAATAATCCATGGAAATCCAATCTACAAGCTGTTATTGAGCTTAATCTCAAATGGAGGCTTCTTAAGAGGTTTCTTTTAAAAGGGAAAGTCCAATTTTGAAGAATGGATTGGGTAATGGGGTTTTGATCTTAATAACCAACTGAATATACCCAAAATTACATTGAATAACCTACTAGGATCAATTTAGGAAGAGGGGTGAATTTCCCATTCACCACTTAAAGAAACAGTGCGCAGGCATTAGAATAAAGGTGTCATCAACGCCCACTATCGACGCCCAGTAGACCCATCGAGGGCTCTACTTAAAACTGTCATTTGAGTATGAGGATTGACATTTGGATTGATATTTACACAATATAATTGTTTGTGTATGCATCCCCATCGACGGGGCGTAGTTTTACATCGGTGCGTTGTTTGCTTGGACGTAAGTCGACACTGCCAAGCTCTACAACAAAAACAACTTTTAGCGGCATTAAGTATTGACATTAATAAAGAGTGCTAAAGTCTTTGATTGAATTATATAAGTTCCGTTAGAACCAATGACCCTAAAGGCTTTGGGGAACATACAAAGAGTGACGATTGCCTCTGAAAATACATATTTAGCGGCAATTAAGAATTAATTGTCGTTAATGGTCACTTTTGTTGTAGTGAAGGCAGTGTCTAGGTAGTTTCTGGGTCTTCCTTGAGGGCCTTTTGCGGGTCCCTTGAGGAGTCGTTCCCAAATGTTTCCAATGTAAATCCACTCGTATACATCTTAATGACCTTCCATATCAATTTCAACCAAAGGAACAGATAAAACCAGCCAAGGCACACCAAGATAGACATGCATGTCTCAAACCTAACTTTCAATGGTCATCAGATGTTCTTTGACATTTGACCTCCAAATGACATTAAATAAAGCATGCAATTTTTAAAACACCTAAGATATTTTAAACATTTTTAGACACATATGAGGATCTCAGAAACTTAATTCATTTTGAGGGTCCTTACACTTTTTAAGAAAATAACTTGAATGTGGCTTATAGAAAATGTTTCATATTTAAGCTTTTATGAGAAAGTGTTATGAATTGCTTCACAATGGTGAAGTAAGGATGTTATTATGTGGATAAGGAAGTTCCTCCAAATAGGAAATGAGAAGTCTGATGTCCTATGCATGATGAGGTTTTAGGTGTTGTTCCTACCTTTTTGTTATGTTTGAGTCTCTTATATGTGGACTTGATGATCCTCCTAGATTTGTATATTGATTATATATTGATTAATGTACAATGGTGGGCTTCTATTCATGATTATCTACCTCTTGAAAGAGTTGAAATCTATCAAGTGTCATGCGAGGACAAATGTTTTCCATGTGGAGGAGAATGTAATAACTCTAAAAATAAACTAGCACAGAATAGAAGTTCACTTGTTCTTTATGACTTAATAACTTTCTAAGCTAATTAATAATAGATTTTGAAGTCAATTTTAAAGAGTTTTTTAGTCAAACGTCAAGGGTCGACCAAGACATTTGAAAACTAGTATTTTTCATGATTTGTGTGTTCTAGTATGTTGTTCATGTTTTTATGTGTTGTTTGAGTTCTAAAATAAATGTGGTTGAATCTATGGTATATATGAACATGTTTTTATTAAATAAAATCCCCGAGGACCACCCAATGTATCCTTGAGGAAGACCCGAACATTTGCTAAGGAAGCTGCTAGGACAACCTCTTTTTTAAAGGGGTTGCACGCGCTCAACTTGCATTTGAAAGGAAAAAAGTTTCCTTGTGATGAGGTCTTGTGACAAACCTCACTTCCTCAAAATGATTTTAAAAATAAAAATATGGTGGTGCCTCCGCGACGCGCAATGACTGCCTTGTTTTTGTCGCATCGTTTTAAAGTCAAGTTAGACTTTATTAAGAAGGTCCAAATAGTGTAGGAGTTGTTTGGGTATTTCGTGGGTGTATTATATATTGATCTTCGGTCATTATACACTCATTCCCCTATTAAAAATCCGAACCTATAAAATAAAATCTAAAATCTCAAAACCCTCAAGAGTTCTTCTATCCCAAAGTTCTCTTAAGCCTCCATTGAATCAAGGTCTTTGAGCTTGCTAGAAGGGATGATTTCAACTTATTTCATCTGAATTTTTGTTGGGTTCTTCAATAATAGGTATGTGAGCTCTTTATTTAAGGGTGACTATCACCTTAGAGCCAATTTCGAAGTGATTGGATGAAACGTTTTCAAATAATTAGATATGATATTATTGATGTAATATCGATGTTTTCTAATGCAAAATATCCACGAACCCTTGATCTTCTCAAATCTCTAAAAATTTTCTTATGAAATAGATCTATTGTTTTTGATCTAATGATGATAAAGTTTATTTCCGATTTCATTGTACTGTTGATTTCTATGACTGATTATGCGATTGTATTGTGAATTGATGGAGATGTTAGGAGTGGTAATTTTTGCTATTGGATCAATTTAAGTTGACCTAATTCCATTACTAATGTAGAATTAATATAGAATTGGTATTATGTGGTATCGTCCACATTTTTTGGCGGTGTTTACTTGTTGTTCTTATTGTGATCGTGGCCTTTTTTGCATTACTATGTGAATGGTATTAGTATACTTTTATGGTATATGTGAAGGTGTTAAGTGAATTTGGTTATGTATAAGGTGTTACAACTTACATGAATGTATAAAGTGAAGGATTATGTGATGTATGTTTGATATTATTTAATGTGGATGTATTGGTATTAAAGTATATTCTCTTCTAATGTTGATGTGTAATGATGCTGGATTGTGAAGATTTTTATATGATGGTGTTGTGTCTTCATTTGCTGACAGAGGTCCTCTTCTTTTTGTATGAAAGCTGCTAGATTATGAACATTTGGATTTTATGTACTCAGGTTCCTTCTTCTTGATGTATGAAAGGTATGTGAATGCGATCTCTTGACTTTGTAGTCGTAGGAACCTTTTCATGTATGTATGAATAAATGAAAGTCTAGGATCAGTAGACATATAGTAGGTTCCCGTCTAAAAGGACTAATGTGAAAACCTTGAATATGGAAAAAAGGCTAAGAATGTGAAAACCTTGAATATGAAAAGATTGTTAAGAATCTGAAACCTTGAGTATGAAAAGAAGGTTAATATAGAATCCTTGCAGTGGTAGACCTAAATGATGTAGTTCTTTAGTGTTGGGATGGATATAGAGGTTTGTTGTGCTCGACCTACATGCAACCATCTTCAAGAAAGTCATAAAATCTATCTTACTGAAACTGATTGTTAGACCCTTCTGGATCCCTTCTTTGAAGTGGTATTTTGGGTTGATAGGCTTAATGATGACGCCCTCTCTAATTCACTTTAATGATTGTATTATTGTACTAGAACAAAGGAAAGCACCGAGTGGATCTACTTATGAGAATAGCGCTAGTTGAGTATGAGCCTACATGTGATGTGTCCTAGTTTTTCCCTTGGCAAGTAGAACACCTTCCACGGTGTACGGTTTTGATGACACTGGATTCCATACTTAAGTATGACCTATGTCAGTTAATGCATATTCTCATATTGTTGGATGTGCGCTCTAGTATTGGATAGGTTCTACAACATACACGTAGTGGATTGAGACGCTATCAATGTATGGCACAATTAGGTTAAGATACTATAATGTCTTCCCTTGGTCATACAAGACCATTATGTGAAGTCCCGTATTTGACAAGTTGTCTCTAAAAAGGTTTTAAATGAATAATTTTCACTTAGTTGAAGTATGTTTATTAGAAAGGTTCTTATCTATGATAGCTTGAAGGATCACTTAGGTGTTCTTGAAAACGTTGTATGGGTGGCCCTTCTGATGTCTTAGGCGGGTCTTAGAGTAACAATAGATAGAGCATCTAAATGATGAAAAGGCTTATTGATTGGATATGGAAATTAAGTGATATATGTTGACGCTAGTCGAATATTTCTTATAGGTGATTGTTGACTTGGATTATGTCTCTTAAACTCTTATAATGAAAGTTTTTATCAAAATGCCATGAAAGCAAGTTTTTATACTAAATGTCTTCAATGGTTTTTACATGCCTCCATACTTAGTATATTAAATGTGCTAACCCCTTCTTTTCCGTTTTTGACTAAAGTTTAGGGATTGGAGTTCTTGGTATGCTAGGGATGATTGATAGGTTTCTAAATGTTGAAATTATATTTGGTGAATCCTTATACATTCGAGGACACAACACACATGTTCTTTGGTGGTGTTTTAGTCTTTATTTCATGTTTTTTATGGGCTTAGTCCTAATGTTGTACTCTAATTTATCAGATGTTTTATGAGACAATCATGTTGTAAAGTTAGATGTTTTCAACGTCTTCCGCTTGCTTATTATTTATAGTATTATTCCTGTGCGAAGAAAGCTTTTAAAAAAACTTACTTATATGAGTATCATGTGCAATGAATTATCCATGGGTCTTGTATGAGGACTTCGATTGGTCGATTACTCCGTTAGGTAACTCGGGCCGGTCCCGGGTTGTGACATACTATGTTTCGTAGGATTGCAGCTAGTAGACCACCTGACTGAGTCTAACCAAGAAGTAGAAAGGGACTTCAGCTTAGTAGCCCTATTAATAGAGTTGGATGAGTTAACCAATAAGGTAAGGGTGTTGGAACTTCATTGCATATAGATGGATCATTATGTCCCTTCTCATGTGCGAGGAAAACTCAAAAACAATAGACAAATTGAAGGAATGCCCACACTCCTTCATTGAAAAGACAATTTGCATGATAGGTTAGTGGAGAAGTTAAGGGAGTATGTATTGATGCTAAACAAGATTAGAACCTCGCACTCAATGCTGATTTAACTACTAGGATCCAAAATGGACCAAATGTTGATTGACCTTTTTCTTAGACTGAATGTCACGACCCAACCCAAATTTCCGTGTTGGCACCCACACTAACACATTAGTAGGAGAACCTCATATCCTACTAAAGAAAATCATGCGGAAATTAAAATAGACGGACAAAAAGTTAAGAAACTTAAATAAATAATACTTTTTAAGTACACTCTTTCTTAAACATAGAAAGTAATTGAAGAACCCTAATGAGCTAGTCTGACAGGTACAAGAGATACAAAGAGTTATGAATGGACAATAATAACGATAAAAAACACAGCCCTTACCATGCGGAAAGAAGATTAAAAGCTTCGTTTTCACCCATAAAATTATCGCGAATCCCTAATCTAGACTATGTCAAAAAGACATAGCAAGAGTAGTATCAATACAAGACATCATTGGTCCACTCGATGCCCACTTCATTATTTTGAAAAACAACAATACATTATGCAAGTACCACTCATTTCTCCACCCTTAATCCTTCTTAGAACATGATCACTTACACAAATACTCTAATCACAACCCACTTTCCTTCCCGTCCGCAAACACTTCCAGTTCTAATAAATCATGGCCTAAGCATGCTAACACATTGGATAATCCCAAACACCGTTAACAATTCTTTTCTACCAATTGATCTTGTTACAATTCTGAAAGTATCGTTACCATATGTACCCAAGGCATATATTCTTTCCTTACCTCAATATCTAGTCCTAACCGAGTTCTACTTTGGTACTTACCCAGACAAAAAATGAAAAATACATCTTATAAGATATCTACTCATCACCCCACACTCACACTGTGACAAAATGTTCCACCTACACCCTATCATAATTAGATAAAAACACAATCATCACAAGTTTAAACACTTAATAATATCGGAATATTACATGTTTTTCACTACAACCTTATCACAAGTAGTTTGTCATCTCACACAAGCCAAACGTAAACTGCTTGTGCACTAATGTGATACCCAATACCAATTAGATTGCCGGAATATCGCAATCCGATCTAATAGTTGTTCTAGAACGTGGCAATTCGATCCAATATTTATGCCAGAACATGGCAATCCACAATTCAATCCAAGTTATCTTTCTAGAACATGGAAATTTTATCCCAAATAACCGACCAAAATCACAATTACAAGTGAATCATAAACATCATACATTTACATCGTGATTAAGGGTATATGGTTTAAATACTATCTAGTTTATGTTCTAGGATAGTTAATTAACTTTGATTCATTGATAAATTGATAATAACAAAGATTTTGGGATGAAAGACACCATTTTCTCATCTATAGTTTGTCTCATATGAAGGTCTCTGTAGAGGGATGGCCCAAACTAGTAGCTTTGCCCCATTTCCGCGAAAATTTCCTTTTTTTAGGATTCCTTGTAAGGCGTATATTGTCCGAACCTATCTTGTTTCTCACAGGTTCTCTCCAATGGCTGATCCAAATGATGACAATACACCTTTCATCAGATTCAAGATGTCGCTAGTTGGGAGAGGCAACATGACAATCGTACGACATGGTTTTTCTCTTGAGGGTGTTTGTATTGCATAAGGTGGAGGAGAAAGATCATGCTTTCTATGCTCGTTTGGTCGAGTTTGGGTGGCTTGCTATTACTTAGGCTCTCAAGATGCCTTCTCTACCTAGGTGAGGGATCTCTATATAATCCTCCCCACAGTACAATAGGATGAACCTTACCCAGTTATTTATGTTCGAGGAGTCAAAATTTTCGTGAACTCCACTACTATAAAAGAGGTACTAGAGGTACCAGATGTCTTTAACCTAGAGTACAAGGCCAAGATTAGGGACATGCATTTGGAATATCTGCCGAACACTATTGTGGATCCTAAAAAATAGGATCTAGTTTAGAGGTCTATAGTAAATGGCCTCAAAAGTGTGGATTCTCTTGCCCATGATAGGAGGTGGATACACCTCTTAGCAAGGAGGATGCACTCAATGAGAAACTACACCAACGTATCCTTTCCTGGGGCTTAGGTGGTGGCGTGATCTATACAGGGCATTCAGCTAAATAAAGGGGGTGCAAATTATTTTTGAGTGAAAGATGTTCTACGGGGAATCAAGAAGATATTCTTCCATCCATGTATTATAACTCCCCTATTCAAGCGTGTAGGAGTGCCCTTGCTAGATGCTGACGAGGTATTGCATATTGATCACCTTATTCACCTTCTGTTGTTTTAGGCATATTTCGTTTCTAAGAGTAAGAGGAAGAGGACGAGCAGGGCTAACAGAAGCAGGGCGGACGGGGGTACTGACGATAAGGACCCACTCTCTGGTGCATGGTTCGTGATTGATTTCGAGATGGTGCAAAAACATATGGGGAGCTTTTAAGCCTAATTCCCCCCTTCTCGCACCCAGTACTTCCTTGGAGGTATAGTTGCTCCGTCTCCATCTTCGCAAAGAGAGGAAGAAGAACCTAACGAAGGATTCTATAATGATTGGTCTTTCGAAGCCGCTTAAGACTATTTCTACTTTCATCACTCCCAGAATTGAATTGCCTGTAGCGGAGTAGGAGGACTATGTTATGTTTCTGAAGCTGAAGGAGGCTGAGACTAGGCTAGTACCCTCGGATGATTTACATTTCAACACCGACACTTCTCAATCCGAGGATTTATAAATTTCTACTCCTTAAGGCCAGATAAAAATTGGAAACTTCCCAATTCCAATTATTTTTCTTGCATCGTTTTAGTCGAAGTCATGACATCCGACTTACCAGGTTGAGATACAAACTGGAATTAAGAGATAGCAATTGGAATAAACACATACCACAAGCGACACTTCTCTAGAGAGGAGAGAAAAATGGAATAACTCTTAGAATGGTTCTTTTCCTATTGTATATCATATATGGTTGTGAACACACCAATCTGAAGTAGTCTAGTCCACACATTTTATCTTGTATGGGGAGACTATTAGCCTAGGCTCTAATACAAATTTGTCAAGTCCAAACTCACTGGGCCGTGCGGACACCAACTCTAAAACCTAATGAGGATAACTCTTATATAGTGATAGAGATAAACATGCGGAAATTAAAGAAAATGGATAGAAAAATTAATGTGATTAAATAAATAATACTTTTCAAGTACACTATTTGTTAAAGTTGTAAAGTATTTAATGGCCCCAAAGATGCAGTGTGACATGTAAAAGACCGCCTGTGTGACATCCATAAGAGGTGGAAATTCTATTATTCGTGGCTATGAATTAGATGGTCGGCCATTTGTCTAGTAATTGAGAAAATTGACTAACATCGCCGAATCGATAGACGTTGGACAGTAAGAGGCAACAGGTTTAATAGTCTGTGTTATGTCGTTTCTTTCACTTTGCCCCTCTTTCACAAACTCACATTTTCACTCTATTATTCATATTGCATGTATTACAAAATTATATAAATTTTCCAATTGTTCTCATATTTGAATAACATTGCTGCCTAGCGTAGCTTTATTATCGCAGTCGGCATCAAGGATGAGTGATAAAATCCCTGAATTACTTACTTGGATTTTTACTAATTTTCATAATGAGTGATACTATTAATCATTGCTAAGTTAGTGAGTTTATTGGATGGCATATCTTATCGATTATTATTCGATATTTTCAAGTAATTTATAGAATCCCACTCGACTATGCTTTTAGCTGAACTACAATGTGTATGAATTGTGAAAACGATATGGTTCATTTTTAAATTGAGGTTTAAAATGTTTGAATCGCATTATCAGGGGTTCCGGGGTTGAATTTTAAAGAATGAAGGGAGAATAGGCATGTTGGACTATTTTGCAAGTTGAGTGCAGCTCACCCAACTGCTCGGTTGTTCTCCTTAATGTCATCATTTTGCCTTTAACTCAATGATTTATGTATTGCTGATCTGTGATTTTCGGCGGTCAGATTGAGTTACAAATTGCACTCAATGATTCACTGAAATATTCCTCTTTTCCCTTTGTCTACTTCCTTATATCATTTGTACATGATTCTTATGAAGAACCCAACACAATCAACACATTAAAAATTACCTTGGCGAAGTGACTCTAAAGTCTAATTCTCTTTTGCCCTTCTCTAAATTACTACCTAACTTCTCATCAATGTTTTTGTAGAAATGGCTAGACCAAAATTTGCATGGAGAAATGATCCACCCAGGCACAAAAGAAAATGAGAGTTTAAATACAAGGAAAATAGAATTGATCTAGCCTCTAAGAAGAAATACACCAAGGAAGCCATTGCTAATAGAAGAATTCCTATCGATCCAAATGTACCTGCACGGGCTCGAGGTTTCGTTAATGTTATGCATGCCTTCAGGGAAAATCATTAGATAGATAGAATGATTGCATGTAATATTGCTGCAAAAGCTAAGGGAAATAAAAAGGATGATGAACATGATTATAATTTTCTAGGGTCCCGTATCGTGTTCCAGAGAATGCATCAGGGAACGATGCATCGGCATGAGAAGAGGTTGCATCAACAGGACCTTTCTTCACCCCTCTATTTTTCTTACCTGTAGTCAATTCTAGATATTTTTTCATTATTTGCATTTGAGGACAAACACAATTATTTATGGTGAGGGTGAGTTCTACCATTTTAACCTTGTTTTTGATTGTTTTGACAGGTATAACTATTTATATATTTTTCGTAGAATTGGGTTTTTTAATTGTGTTTTAAAATTGCTTTTGTGATTGTTTGAGCTTATGACCCTTTGTTGGTGTCCTAATTTCAAAATAATTTTTATCCTTCCAAAAAATTTTCAAATATATTGTAATTTTTTATATTTTCGCCACCTCTTTTGTTTAAAGTGGTTGTTCATGTAAAAAATTCAAGTCTCAATTTTGATCAATACCGATGACTTAAATACTGCTCCTAATAAAACAAACATGAATATACGAGTATGATGAAAACATATGAAAATGGATAAGCAATATGTTATCTATGCATCTCATTGTGATTACCCATTTATGCAATTGATTCTTTTGTAATGAACATTGCATGAATGTCATGTCTTTTTTGACTTAAATGTAAATGCCTTTTGTGATGATCTTACCTTGAACCTTGCATGAATAAATCAAAAATTTTCCCACTTATTCTGATTGATTTGAAATTTGTTCTCTTAATATGATCTTAGGCAAATTTAAAGAGTGTCAACCAACTTTCAAACATACCTCTTTTGTGGCCTACCCATGAGTGTGTAAATCTATTTTGAACATTGTTCAACCTCACCTTTTCTTTGGAAGAATCTCTATGAAACATTGACCTTACGTTATCGAAGATATATAATCATCTTTTTATGTGATCTAAGTGAATAGACAACTTAGGTAATAAGAAGGGAAAAAGAGAAGTCAAAAAGTGCAAGAAAAGTCTCTTAAACCTATATTTTTATAGAAAAATTGAAACTCTCCATACTAAAAAAAGGAAGAAAGGGAATTAAAAACGAAAGAAATGACAAAAATAAAACGGTATGGAAAAAAGTATAAAAAGAAATTCGGTTTCCAAGAAATTCATGTAGAAGAACAAATAGATGGCTAAGTAGCAATGGACTAAAATTGAAGAATAAAGAAAGGGGATATATGTAGAATACCATAAATCAGGAGGAAAAAGTCACTGTACTTAAATGACCATACCTTTGCACTTATCCCTATTACAAGCATTAGAAACACCTTTGTGATCATAGTAAACTGAAATTAAGATTGATTAGAAAATAAGTGTAAACCTATGGGTGAAAACATGCATTGTGTTCCTCTTTGGGAGTTTGAGTGTTGCATGTGATTCCGGATCTTAAACGGACTAATAATTGTGTGTGGATATGGAATCATTCTTTGGGTTAGGTCATTCAGATAATTTTGTTGAGCTTGAACTTTCATAAGTCGCAAGTACTTCGAGCACGAGAATCTTTCATAGTGGTCTGTCACAACTTGAATGATAGAGTATACAATTGATATATGCATGAGTAATTTGAGTTTGGATGTGTATATTCATGTTTGAGTCTTGTGTAGCACTATTTGAGACATCCTATTTGAAATGCTCAACTTGAGTTTTACTCGAGGACAAGAAAAAGTTTAAGTTTGGGGTTTTGATGAGTCCTCAAATTGGACTCATTGATGGATTTATTTTTATTTAACAAATGCTCATTTGTTATCTCAATATATGATAAACAATCTTAAGTTTTAGGTATTTGAAGTCTTAACATAAGCATGGACACTTAGGCGCACAATAGAAACAAAATGCATGAAAAGAGCCAATGTTGAAGCATGAGCATCTCCAAGTATATGTTTGGTGATTCGCCGAAGAGCTATATTTTGCCCATATTCTAACATTTGAAACGCTGAATGACGTAGCTTAAAAGGAGACGAAAGTGAGTAGTTTGCTCTTCGCCGAACAGTTTCGCAAAGCAGTGTTATTCGGCCAATTGTTACAACATGCATAGACAATGAATGAAAAGTACAAATGGCACAACTAAAAGAAGTGCAAATCTCTGAATCACTCGGCGATTTCTTACTAAATATGCCAAACACATTCGTCATCACTTAATTTGAAGTCAATAAATACTAAACTCTTTATTATTTTTAGCGAATTGAAACAATATTATATTTTTCACCTTTTGACTACAGTTTTCATGTTTTCTCTCTAGTTTGGACAGGGTTTTGTGGGAGACTTGAAGAAAGAGGTCCTTCTTCATCTCATCGGAAGTAGGTATTCTCCATTCTTCTTCCTTTACTCATATTATGGTTTGATTTCTTATACCTAGTTAATTTATCATTTTAGGTGTATTTAATTATTGCTTGATGTGTGTCTAAAAAACCCTATTTTAGGTTTTTGATTTAGCATATATATGTTGATGTTATTTTTGGGAATTGTTTTCTGATAGAATTAGAAGTATTTTAATGGTGATTTCACCTAGTAGTTGTTGTTCGAGTTAATGGGTTTGTAATTGCAAATACAAAACCACCTTGTTTTTTTTTGGCTTGCTCGAGAGAAAGATCGCGCAACCAAGACCGCTAGATTGATGTCCTAAGGAGTGAGTTTAAAAGTGGCTAAGCCCATGAGGGTGACCCCTAGCTTCAAAACCAAGCGTCTTTCATCGAAAGAGCGGGTGTGGATAAGTTTTAGGCTGGTCTTTATTAGAAGAGTTTGTGTCCGAGAGGAACCTATTTGATATGGGGTAAGCTTCCCGAGAGGGAATTTACTTTGACCTAATGCTTAAGGTAGCTACCATTAAATTTCAGATTTTCCTATTGAAAGCATATACCCATTAATTGATTTCAACATATATTGCAATTACACACCAAGAACATTCCCCCGTACTTGATTTTCCCTTTGTTTTAATTGTTTATACTACTTGTGAAAAAACATCTTTTCGCTATTTGACACTTTGGTGTCACAACTTAAATTTATTTTGTTTTTCTTCGATAATATCTTAAACTATCACTAACAAGAACAAAATTCTAAGTGACTATTATTTTCACTACTACTCCCTTCAAACACGACCCCAACACTTTGTTGGGTTACAATACCTGCGGTGATTCGTAGTCACTTAGACTGTAGGCTAGTGTCGTTGAACATAATAAACAAAATAGCGAAGAATCACCCACTTCATAATATAAGAAAAGAACAACATGATCATGAAAATACCACTCTTTCTCCACCCTTACCCCTTTTTACAGCACGTCACTTACACTAATACTTTGATCCCCAAACACTTTACTTCCCAATCGCTAACATTTCAGGTTAGATTAAATCATATCCAAAACATGCTAATATATTGGATAATCTCAAACATCTCTAATAATCATTTTCTACCTGTCTATCTTTTTAAATTCTTAAATTATCGTCATCTAATCTACCCTAAGCCATATATTCTCTCCTTATCTCAATCTCTAGTTCTATCCCAGTACTCTAGGTACATACCCTTGAAAAACCTCAACAAATCACTCCTTCCTGACAAGTACACCTCCTAAGACATATACGCATCACCGCACAGTCACATAGAAACACATAGTTCCATCTACACCCTATCATCATTAGATAAAACACAATCATCATATGTGTAAACACACCACCATACCGGAATATAACATGCATTTTACTAAAACCTTATAAAAAGTAGTTGGCCCTCTAACATAAGACAAACTCTAACTGTTAGTGCACTAGCGTGGTACGCGGCATCAAATAGCTTCATGGGACGTGGCAATTCGATCCCATATTCAACCTGATCAAATATTTATGCCAAAACATGGAAATTTTATCCCCTATCACACAAAAATTACTATCACAAGCATATAATAAAAATTATACATTTAAATCATGATTTCATGCCGATATTATTCTTCTATCTCAATTACAAAAACGTGATCAATACTGTGAAATTCATATACATCAAAGTATCATAATTAAGAAAGAACATGCATACAACACACAAAACCATCACCTAAAAATTTCCCATTCTATCCTCATTCACAAAAGACAACCTCAACCATATTTCTTCTTTACGGTTCGTCATTACGATTTTTAAACCTAAAGTGCAAAAATTCGTCAACCTGTTACTTTGATGTGTCAACATAGCATAGACCGATATTTATTATTTCCTACTAGATACCTTGTTTAATGAAGAATTTCTTCTTAATAAATACTAAGAAAACTTGGTAAATCAACAATTTGTTTTATCAAGAACGAACCCCAAACACGTTGCAAGCCTATTACTTTTTCCATGGAATTCACTTAGTGCACCAATATCCACACACGTCTCTTATTATTAATTTTATATATTACAAAATAATCATAGATTTACCACTACCCAATGAATTAAAAGATAACCTACTTGGGTGCCAAGCAACTGCACAGAGTGTTAGTTTCTTTTCCACCTTATCTAATTTGCTAAACTTTAATTAACTTTAATAGTTTTTTTTGGTTGCTAACCATATATTGGTTAATTTGGAAACATTGAAAAATATGAATTTCTCAAAATTTGGTCTCTGCTTTGCTTCTAAAACTTAAGCGGGGTAAGTTGCCGCTGCAGTGTCGTGCCAATGGCATCTATCCCATTATAGTGAGATAGTGTCTTGATTTTTAACACCTTTTTGCTGTCTAAATAAAGGTAGTTCAGGATGTTAAACCTAAATAGGGGTTTTCTTATGAAAATGTGTCAAGCCCCACAAATGGAATTTGATTGTGGACTTGCGTCATGCTGCGACTTTAACCATGGTGCTACATTGGAATCAAACATATAACCATTTAGAAGGCTTTTTTTTGTTGTAAATAATTGTTTGTTCATTGTGCATATCAAAGTGTGAAAAGTGTTTGAAAAGTGAAGGTTGACGAACTAAAGGTCCAATAAGCGTTTCATAGAAAATATTGGCATGCCCGACCCTGAGTGTCGTTAGATTCAAGTTAATGTTACGTTGGAGTTTTTAAAACTCGCTGAGCCCAGGAAATGGTTTGTGAACAACAAAGCAAGTTGCGATCCAAATGCAGACTATGTTTTGGACTCCCACATTAACTGGAAGTGCAATAAAACACAGCTAGGTTAATGACTACTCGACGAGTTGACAAGTAGTTCAGAGAGCATGAATAACGTCCCCGAATGGAAAAGAACTGGATAATTTTTAATTGACCTAAAGTTTAAGTTTATAACACATTCACTACCCTCACTTTTAATGTTCCCAATCTTACACCCCGCACTCTAATTTATATATTTGTGCAATTCTTTCATAATTTATTTGTTAATTTGTGCTCAGATTTTGAATTATTAGCCGCTTAGCATTTCAATCTATCATATTTTACATAAAATGTATGTTTTTCCGTACACCTAGTTTATTTTTCTAATGTTACTCATTTGGAAATGATAATATAGGTTTGATGTGTGCTGGACCTCTCTATTTATTTGTTTTGAATGTGCCCTTTTTACTTTGAACCTATTTCCCAAATTTTATTGATTGTTGAGTTCCTATATTTTTCGCACCTTTAAATGAATTAAAAATTTTATGGTTGTGCTTGTGTGTTTCTTTGTCTAGTTAGTCGATGTTGGATAAAAAGCTAGGTATGTTAAACGACATAATTTGCCAAATGATGGAGTGATTGACATAAGTCTTACATGTAAAAGTAGTCAAATAAGAAAAGTTTTCACAAAAAAAGGAGAAGTCTAAGTATCCCAGGGTGACTTGTATGGTTCCAGTATTAATTTGAGTTGTGGTTTCTTTAACTTCATTTTCGCGGGTGTTAAATTCTAGATTTTTTGTTTAAAGTAGTCATGTTTGGTTTTTTGTCAAGGTGGGTCTATTTGGTCGGACCACTGAGCAGTTCGCTGAAGTTCCCTATCTAATCTTTCATATCATACTTTACTTGATATTAGATTCTGGAACTTTTGGCTTAAAGCTTGAGTTTGCCGAGAGTCTTCTTGATCAACCTTTGTCTGCACCCCTGAACCTTTTTTTCAATGTATCTTTTTGCATATTAATTCTTGTTCACCGAAAGATGTTGGCAATTTGCTGAATGCCATTGCCTCGTCGAATTAACAAATCTTTTGAGCAAATCCTTTCGAGAAACCTGATTTTTCTCACCAATGTGATTCAGCGACTCATTCAGCGGATCAGTTAGTGTATCTACAACTTTTTTCTATTATTTTTCTCTAAGTATTTCTTATTTTCACTCTTAAATTTGCAGATATGGTGGGAACAAACATAGACATTTCAAAAGAGTACATGGTATAACCATCAGCGAATGAGGGTTTAATCCCTTAGAGAAGATCAAACAAGAGCCATCATCAGGTGATAAAGAAAAGGGTAAGATGCCCATTTATAACAGGGCTAGTACTGGCTCTCGTGCTGCTTCATTGGAGCCTGAGGACAACATACCTTTAGAGTCCAACAGGGATTAGATCGAACTAGATCTTACCTTACTTTTAATAGAGTTCCCTCACCTTTTACCCCAACGTGTTTAGTACCAGCCCCAATATCTCATGATCAGCGGTTTCCCTAACCTCCGCCTAGGATTCTCAAAATATTTGAAGGATATGGCTTGCGAACCATCCTAGAGGAGAATCTACTATACACAGAGGGCTTGGATGTCAAATATGCAATTGTGAGAGACCCTTTTCAATTCTATAGGCTTTATTAGTTTACTAGGCCCAATGGCCCCTATACTCTGTTCAAGATTTAGGAGTTCTATACATCCTATGGTTATTTTTTGTCAAAGAGAATCAAGAAGAAGAGTGATTTTAGACTAGTTAAGTCGGTCATCGTACGGAGAAAGGACGTTATGTGCAACAGTGAGTGTATGTAAGGTCTCTTAAGATGACCTAAGATGTCTAGTACCTCACGTGTTCCTAAAAGTTTAATTAAATGTTAATAAAGTGTTTTATAGTAGGTATGATTTATTTGAAACGGTTTAGAGGTAAAACATCCAAGAAAGTCCAAGACGTTTGAAACTTAGCCTTGAAACGTGCTAGTGTATTCTAGTGTATGTTGGTATGTTTTATGTTTTGTTTTGTGCTTAAATTGATAGGATATGACCCTAACAAGTGTATTTAGGATTGAAACGTACGGGAACGAATCCCCAAGGACTGCCCTAGGGCTGTTTGAGGAAGACCCAACCTAGGGCTAACAATCTGCTTAAGGCAGCAACTATTTGTTCCTTGGCGAAAGAGGTCCGCGTGGTGGACTATGTTGTCAATAGGCAAAAAGTTTGATCCGCGTCGCGGACACAATACAGAATCCACTTCCCCAAAATCTATTTCCAAAAATCATGTGGGAACAACTCCACGACGCGGACATGTTGTCCGAAGAAGATATAGAAAATGAAAGTTAAGTTTGACTTGTCTAAAAGTACAAGTAGTTGTGGGGTATTTTGGGTAATTGGGAGTCAGTAATAAATAGTTTGTAGGATTATATAAGATCTTTTCCAAATTAAAACCCCAACACCCAATAAGAAATAGAAATCCTAAAAGCTCTCTTGTCTTAACAATTCTCTCTGACCTCCATTGGATGGAAAACTCAGGCTCAAGCTAGAAGATGAATTTCTGAACGATTTATTCTCCAATTTAATGGGTCTTTTTTTATCCATTCATAATCAAAGAATTTCAAATATGATTCAAAGACCAAAATTCACAAATTTTAATATTGCCATGGGTTCTTTCTCAAATTGATTACAAAAGCATGTTTATGATAAATTGATGGTTATCTACATGTTTAAATATGAATCTCGATCCGATTTAATGATGAAACCATGATACTCCCAAATCTCAAATTATAATAATATGTGGGTCTTTTGATCTTGATTAGATGATGATTTAATTATATTTAGATTGTAATGAATTTCTTAGTTCTATATTCATTTATGTCAATTGATGAATTGTTGGGTATCGATCAATAAGGATCAAAGGTTGGGAGGTTTGGTAAGTTTGGCCTATATTCCTTCCCTTCTATAGAATTTATAGTAGTGTACATAATGACCTTGATTCTCGGGTGGTTGAAGTATGATTTCATCTATGTTAGTGTACTTTTAGCCACCACCCTATGCATGTAATATTAATGAAGTATGAGGATTCATCAGTGATGATTAAAGCTTGGTGAATTGGTAATATTGCTCTTTTTCTCTACTTTTCAATGGAATCACTAGTTGAATTGGCCTTGTATGAGATTGTGTGATATGGTCCACTTATGCTGGCCGTGTTTACCTTATTGTAAATTTATATGTTATGTGATCATTGCCTTGAAGTTAATTTTATTATGAATGTGTGGTGATGATGATCACCCCAATGTGAAGTATTATGCCTAATCTTCTATTATAGTTGTTATATAGGGTGTGTTGCTAATGTTATGAGCATGTGAAAGACTAAGTTAAGGTTAGGTATGTTTTGCATGATTGAATAATTTTGTGTAGTATGACCCCTACCTATGTCTCTCTATATGAATATGTGTCCTTAGTCAAGGTTAGGAGTCTTGGATGCAATGTGAAGTTATCTTGTCTCCTATGCTAAATTGTGGTGTGTGGTCTATTCATGGATGTGAATTGTGGTCTTAAGAGGGTGGATACCTCAATGTGATGTTGATAGCAATTATATAACCATGTTTACCAATGTGCACACACTCACACCACATGCATGCTTATAGATAGCATAGGTTCTTGGTGTCTTATGCAAGGGTATTCTCATATGCACTCATGTCTACTACTATGCATATAAAGTATATGTCCATGATGTATGTTATATATCACTAACTACGAAGACTTGATAGGTATACTAGTATGGACAAGGGTATAAGATCTTGTCTATGCATTGCACATGTGTGCCTTGATAGGATAGTTCCTAGGTTTTAATCTATGTACATGAATATGAATGTATGTGTATGTTATGAATATGACTTATATGCTATGATGTCAAATATATAATATGATGAAGTCTGAATAAGTGTAGTGTCTAAATGTATTTATATGAAAAGATTGATTATATAGTTACACCTACACACTTATGCATGAATGAAGTGAAGTATGAACATGTGTGTTCTAAGGGTATTTATATAAAAGGTTTGCCCGCATATATGTAAAAACACACATGAAAACATGTCTATGATGCATGTATGATGATCTAGTAAAGAGAGGGTCCATTGAAAGGTGATCTCAATGGTATCCTAAACTAGATAGTGCTTACAAATGTAATGCCCATGTGAAAGGTTTCTCACATGATTTAGGTTGATAAAAGGACTCTCATGAATGACCTATGACCTAAGAATATGAGGAGTTAATTTTCTAGTCCCTATATTTTATAAAGTAATAATAATAGAGGCCTTTCAATAAAGGGAACATAGCTTAGCAACAAGTGAACTAAGATGAGAGGTTCCCCTTTCCAATGTGGGAAGGCTTGCTCACCATAGTCCTCACGAGGTGGATAACTACAATGCCCCATTTGGCATAAAAAGGGTTTCCATATATGCCTCCAAGTTCCATAAACTATATTTGCACCTTAGGATATAGAAATTGATATCACCTTATATGCTAGCATGATATTAATGTTCTACTTTGTCAAGGTAGATCACATTCTTTTGGTGTAAGGTTCTACAACATCGGATTCCATTTTTCACACACATGGTCTTAGTGTAGGTTAAGGCTATTGTTTCCCCAAAGTAAAATGGATAATGGATGTAAAGTCATGGACCCTAACTAGGATAACCTAAGGCAAGTTGCTTTGTGTAGGTGAGGGTATGTGACTTTACCTATGCATAACATAATTAGCTCTTGAAGGGAGTTCTAGGAAGGTGTTCTAATGTATGTGTATATGTTTATGTTTCTTATGTATGACATTGTATTGTTGTCTACATGTTGTGGTTATATGAATGGTATGAGTCCTAATGAGTCTATATAATGTGGTATTACCATTTATGAATTATGTTGGCCTTATTAACTATATGGTGAAGGTATTAGTTAGAATATATTAAGTTTTTAATACTTGTCTTGTTGATGTATAAACTAAATGGTATGCTTGTGATCATTATATGACATTACTATGTATATCTGAGGTTATGGTACTTCACATATACATTGAACTAGTAGGATTAGGTTGAGGTTATGAATAAGATCTTATGATGTCGTCTGAGGTGAAGTCCAAATATTTAATATTAAGTACTGTCTCTTATGTTATTGTTGGAAGAGTTGACTTATATGATCTATTGGAATATGTCTTATATGAGGTTCATGCATTATGTTGAGTTATATGTGAAACTTGTAGTGTAATGATATGTTAAGCCTCTATGTATATGTATATATGCTTGATGATCAATGAAGGTTCTATGCATGATTACCTTGTGGATTTAAGGTGATGCTAGAGTGTTGATAGTGTAATGGGACATTATCTATGTGTTGCACCAAGTATTACTAGAGGGTAACTTGGGAAGTTAAGTAGTTAAGGAAAGAATGAGTTTGTTGTTAATAAAGAATGAGCTTACTGTAAATGATATGCAGTTACTGTAAAGTGATGCAAAATGTTCCTTATATGTAATGTATGTCTTTATGACATGGATAGACCTCTATGCTCTCACTTGAGATAATATGACCAAGGAACGCAACCGATCTCAACAAAAATTCACACTTACTATACTTTGAAAAGAGCTGGTGTTCCATAATGACATTCAGTACTACCCCCAAATGATCCATATGTTCAACTTCACTCTTGGGTACACCAAATATCATCAATAAAGACAATCACAAAGGATTAAAGGTAATCCTAGAGCACCCTATTCTTTATGTCCATGAAAGCAGTAGGGGCATTGGTTAGACTAAACGACATGACTAGGAACTCATACTCACCAAACCTAGTTAGGAAAGTCGTTTAGTTATGTCCTCTCTTCTCACCCTAAGTTAGTGATAACCCGACCTCAAGTCAATCTTAGAAAAGTAGTTTTCCCCTTGTAATTTCTCAAACAAATCGTTGATCCTAAGGAGAGGAAGCTTGTATTTATGCTAAGTTTATTTAGTTGATGGTAGTCGATGAATACCCTTAGAGACCTATATTTCTTCTTTACAAACAACACTGGCGTATCCCAAGGAGAAATACTAGATCATATGAAACCCTTCTAAAGTAAATCCTTGAGTTGAATCTTAAGTTCTTGCAACTTGGCTGAAGCCATCTGTTAAGAAGGGATTAAATAGGTCTTGTATCCGGCAACGAGTCTATGCCGAAGTCTATTTTCCTTTCGGGAGAAACTCTGGGCAAGTCATAATGAAAGACTTTCGGAAAATCCCTCTCTAGGGATACTAACTATAATGGAGGAACTTCAGATTACAGGACTTGACCCTTACCACATGATAGAGACACCCTTTAGAGATCATTTTATATGCTTTTAGACACTAAATAATTCAACCTATAGGGATTGACTTACACCCCTTCCATTGTAAGATGGGTTCATTTGGGAATTAAAACTTGAGTAACCTTGTTCAACAACCTATGGAATCAATACAAGCATGCAACCAATCCATCCCCAATATGACATCGAAGTCAACCATATATGGTTCTATCAAGTCAACCAAAGTAACTCTAAGGGGCAATAATATTGGACAACTCCTAAAGATTCTTCTAGCCACCACAGATTCACTCACTAGGGTTGTAACCATAAAGGTTCCATTAGCAAATTGAGTAAAATATATTGATCATTATAGCTACTAGAGGGGTTAGAAATATACGTAACACTGAGATCTAGTAAAGCATAGACTTTAATAAAGAACATTTTAGCATACCGTTGACGACATTGGGAGACTCTTCTTGATCACCCCTAGAGCGGAGATCATAGAAGTGATTCTTCTTAGAAGCATCGATATTGGGAGCACTTGCTAGTGCTTGATTATTTTATCTCCCTTGAGCCTTCATCATAGGACAATCCCTCTTCATCTGACTAATCTTTCAACAACAATACCAATTTCCCATACCAACAAGACACTTGCCTTCATGTTTTCTACCACATTTAGCACAAGTAGCCTTCTCAACATAAGGACCACTACCTTTCACCTCCTTATGCTTGTGTGTATACCCTTTACCTTTTTTACTCCTTAGAATGGTAGAAGGGCTTTGATTGGGGACCCTATACTTTAAACTTGGCTTATCTTGCACCTCAAATCTAGCCTTAGAAGAACTTTTATCTTCGAACATTGTACTATTCAATTCTCTACAATCTTGTTTAAGATTTTGCTCCTCAATTAGTTAAACATTAACGATGAGACAAGAGATTTCAATGCTAGGAATTAGCATAGTTGACCTACATTCATTAACCTCAAGATCGGATACCCCCATAACAAGTTTTTTCATCTTGTCCCTAAAATCCGCCACAATAGTAGGAACATATATGGATAGTTGGATGAACTTGAGAATATACTCCTTCACACTCATACCCCCTTGGAGAAGGTTTATGAACTGTTGCATTTTCCTCACCCTTAACTCCAAGAGAAAGAACCTATCAAGGAAAGTCATCTTGAAAGCGCCCCAAGTAATCCAGCATTTTCTAAGTGGGCTCTCTTCCTTATTTGACTTGGTAGCGGCTAGTTCTGCCTTTACTTGAGATGACATTCCCATATCATCTAGTACCTTGAACACTTCATCAATGAACCCTTGATGCGATGGTTCTAGCAATGGGGTTCACTTGGACCCTAGAATCCGTAGAAACTAGAGAAGCAAACACTTCATTCAAGCTATGAATCGCCTCCCATATCTTAACATTAGACATAGCCCCTTCTTCAATAGGAACACAAAGATTTTGAGGAGCTGGGGCGAGGGGGGGAGCCGTGTCATTCACATTCTCCTCTTTGACCCTTTCAGCATTGTTCCTTCTTATATTCAATGCCTATAAGCAAAAGAAAGAGATCATACCATAAGGACATGTAGAGTTAAGATTCTAGAGGCACGACTTCAAGAAAACCCACAAAGTGGGACTTTCCTAAGCATCACAGAGCCTCTCATTCATAAGTGTTGCACGCTTCACAATTATGAAAAAGACTTTATTTTAAGTGGTTTAGAGAGATGTCAGTCCTAATATTATTTAACCTGGATCTGATACCAAGTTTTTCATTACCAGGGAGCACCCCCTAGACATAACTGGCATCTTCGTCCTTGAAGAGGACTTAGTCAAGGACTTAGAATTCATCATTACATATCATAGGTAAAAGAATGAGGAAAATTTTAAACTTTTTACATCTTTAGGTATGCATAGACATATCATATATAATATATTAAGTTTACTTAGACTCCTCACGTATGAAGGTTACATAGGCTTCCCAATTATTCAACATAATCAATACGTAAGGATTTAGTATAATATCTTATAACATTAAACTATCTAAAACGAAGTATAAAATTCAGGAATATCCCTTATACAAATTCATATTTCCATACTTCCCATAAATAGTGTCTTAAATAATAGGAAAAAATGAATGTCTTTACACAATAGCAAATAAGGTTGTAATACTTCTAAAATGACTAAGGTGAAAATAAAGCCTAACATGTTTTTCATGAGGGTATAAGGTTCCAAAATGGTCTATAATGTTGTAATGAGGCATTGTCTAATGATTTAGGTCAATTGGAAGTCAAACATCAACGGACGACCAAGACGTTCGAGGACTAGTCACTTATGTGCTTAAGGTGCATTTTATGTATTTGTGAGTGTGTCATGATATTATGATGTCTTTATATGAGTTATAATATTGTTTATAAGAAGTTTGTAAAGATTCATGAAGTTTGGAGGTCAAAAGTCCAAAAACTTCCATGACGTTCGAAAAGTTTGCTTTGAAATCACCCTATGAGTCTTAGCATATTTCATCGAGTTTTCCCTGTTCGTTTTGGATAAAATTGATGTGGAAGGTAGTAAACTTGTATATGAACGTATTCGAGTTGGAAACGTCCGGGTAAATATCCCCAATGACAAACCAAGGGTCCTTGAGGAAAGACCCAACAAGGTGGCCAAAACATACTTAGGAAGTCCCACCTACGGATGTCAATCGATGACCAGTGGCCTTGTCGACGCCCCGTAAGTGGAAGGAATAGGTCAATACTTAGGCGTGGGAGGATAAAATTCTAATTATAAGCATCGGACCCCAACCATGGACCAAAGGACGGTCTGTTGGTTCGGAGACACCCCGTCGATGGCAATGCGTAATTCAAGCCTGCGACCTACAGTTCACTGTTCATTGCAAGGTTGAATTGGTAAATTCGCAACATGTCCAAATCATAGTTTGGGTTGTTTTCTAACGGTATTATAGGTATCTTAAGTGGTTTTATAAGTCATAATCACCTAGATGAATGAATTATTCTAAAATCAAAACCCAAATTCTCTAGAACTCCATTGAAGCCAAAACTCAAGGAAGATCTTGGATTGAAGATTTTATTGGTGATTCTTCATCAATTTCGTGGTTTATCTTCATTTAAGTATGGTTTTTCATCCTTGGAACTCTTTTCTTCAAGGAGACAATCTTTAAAGTGATTTTCTAATGTTTTCAAAAGATGAACTTGTACATTTTTGTGATATATCCATGGGTTCTTGCATTACAGGTTTTGAATCATTGGACATTGATTTAATTATTTCTAATTAGAATATTTTTTAAATTTTAATCATGATGAAACCATGGAAAACATAAATTCTTCAAATAAGCTATACTATGGGTGTTATGATATTGTTACACTGATTATAAATCCTAGTGTAGTTTTCTTTGGGCTATTCAAAGGTGTAAGAATTGTGTTGGATCAATGTATAGGATGTCTTATATTGATAAATCTATATTTAATTGATTTAGATTCATTGAGTATTATGATTTGTGTATTGAATTGATTATTATTGACATGAGTGAGGGCCTTTTTTGAATTGTATTGGATGATTTAGTTACGGATTGAAGTGGTGAAAATGGATTGGTGGTATGCTGCTCTAATTTTAATTATTTTATGTTAATAAGGTCTTGTATTATGTTGTGATTGGTATGGTTCTCTTATGGTGGCGGTACCACGTCTTTTACTTGTGAATTATGTGGCCTCGTCGGCGTTACTTTATGAATTATGATGATCATGGGCTTGTCGGCATTACTTGATATATTATTATAATTTGTGTAGTTGATTTATGTGAAATATAATGATATATATATACTTGTGAGTAATGTTAAAATATGTGTTCTTTTATTAAAATTAGGTGATCATGTTAGACTATGACAATGTCCTTTTGTGTATAGTCTTAGATTTGATGCATGATTCTTCGTAATCAGCTATGTGATTCTTATGATGGCTATATTTATGATAGTATGGTTGTGGATAGGGTCACCTAAATATGATGTTAGTTATACCTATGTGGTTCTAGAATGATATGTTATATGTGAAGTATGTTGTGTCTTGATTTTGTATACTTGTGCCCCTTACTTGATGCATATATAATGAGGATATGAATTATTTATATAGGATGCTAAATCCTATTAGTCTTGTATATATGAATGACATGTGACATTGAATGTTTCCAAGAGGGTCTTTTATGTGGAGCCTTCAACCTTGTTGTAAGTTTTTAATATCTTTGAAGTCGAAAGTCGTAATGGTACCCTTCTTGTGTGTATGGTCGACTTAGGGATTGATTGGCTGGAACAGAATGAAATCATCCTTAGTAAAATCATTGAGCTATCCTGTTTACCATTGTAAGGCAACCATGGGGACCTCTTGGGTAAGGTGAATGTGATTGGGTAATGAACTAGACAAGGAACCTCTTCATGCACTCGTTTGTTAAAATATTCTACGAGGACAAAGGCTAGCACCGAGTAAGTATGGTTTGGGAAGTATCTCTTTTGAAGGATGACACTAGAGTACAAAGAAACCCTTGATATTTCTTAATCATGTGCCTACATGGGATGTGTCCAAGTTCTACCATTGTCAAGTAGAACACCCTCTATCGTAGTAGGTTACACCTCCGGATTTCATTACAAGATACCATGGTCTATGTCGGTTATTTCCTATTCTCATCGTATGGGATACCTACTAGTATTGGAGAATTTCTATGAAGTTTAAGTAGTGGTATGAGGCGCTATCTACACATTGCATAATATGCTTTGATGATGATAGTGAGTGAGTCCCTAGATCTTCTACAAGACCATAACTTTAATGTCTTTATGTGATGAACGACTCTTAAATGTACTAATGAAGATAATGAATTAAGTTAGAAAGCATGTTTAGTAAATGAGTACTTACCTAGAGTAGTTATGGTTTGTCTATGTAAGGTGTGAATGGGGCATAGGAACGGTCACTTCATATGTTACCTAGGGAAATCATAAGAAAGACTCTAGATAGGGAATTTAGTTGATACATTACACATGATCCAAACTTAGGTAGTACTCAGGATTATTTAGGTAATCTTGGAAAGGGTGTATTGGCGTTCTCTTCTTGAATTATTTATGTAAGTCTTTTGATAACTTTTGTGAGGAGAATATCATATTATATATATGTTATTGCATGAAGTAAGAATGATCTTAATATTGACAGTCTAAAAGATTTCATGTTTATGTGTTTGGTGTAATGTAAGTATATTTATCTCATTATAGGTATTCTTAAAGATCATTTAGGTGTTATTAGAGAAGGTGTATGGGCGGTCTCTCTTTTTCTCACTTAAGTGAGTCTTAGGATAACTTTTAGTGAGAAGGTTGAATGTTTAAAAGGGTTCACTATGAAGTTGAAGAATTTCAATTCACTATAACAGTGACATAGTTCACTGTAATGTCCTAAATTGTGATAAAATGTTTAAGTGTTATCTTATGTGTTTCTAAGGTGTTAAATGTTGTTATTACGCTTATACTATGACATTTTAATCAAAAAGAGCATATTTCCATTAAATGTTTGTAATCATGATTTTTATGCTAAAATGATTCATACGTGAACGTGCTTTTTGGAGAAAATCTTGTATTTTAGGATCTTTCAATCAAGTTTCGAGTATGCCCTCATTAGACTCGAGGGATAAATGTCTTTTGATTTGTTATTTCGAAGCTTTTTAATAGACTTAGTAGTACTATATTTCTATTTTATGGGTCGTGTCACAATTATTCTTATGTCAAGGTTTTGATGATATGATACTTTGTATTTCCTATGGTTTTTTATGAAAGATATTTTGAAATACAATTCGAACATTTTGAAAAGTGTTAATTCCGTACTACTTTCATATATGTATATTTGATGAACGATGCGAAAAGGCTTGTACAAGTCCTCCGAGAGGTCAAGTACGCTGTGTCTCACCCCAGAAATGCCCTAGCTTCTAGGGTATATTCTTGGGATGTGACATAAGTAGATTAAATGACACCATTCTCGTAAAGGATGACTCACCAACAACTTGGAGGAAAACTCCAAGTCTTCTTGTATGGTGGCCTAGCATCACTTCAATGGCCGAAACGTACAATTTTTGGGAAAAGGGGAAGACTAATGGGTTTGTATAAAACACATGTACTAAGTATGGTTCCTAGACATAAAATGACTAATGCATGAGAAAAGGAACAATTTAGTCAAAATCATGCATTAACCCAACATATAAGCACCCCAAAGCAATACATGCGCAACGCAAAGAATAGAACCTCATAACCCTATCCAAAGCTAAGTATCACATTAAGTCACTTAATACAAGCATACAACATAATCTCATATTTTTTCATAACGTTCTAGACTCATAAATTCATATAAATCTTTCAATAAATAACATGTAACCAACTTAATTATGCAAGCACCCTACTAGAACTATCCCTTAGGATCCCACATGTGCAATGAGTAAGAGAAGTCTCAGACCCTCCCTTACACTATGTAGTCCTTTTAGACTAGCCCTAATAATAGTTCACATACATGACTTGTTCATTTACCTTAAAACCGAAATAACTAGTTATAGTAAGCATGAAGGGGCTACGAGGTTGGGTTAGGTCTCTTAAAGCATGGTACTTTATAACATTAGGAAAATAAGTGCAATAACCAACATGAGACTAGAGGAGGTACATGGAATCCACTGTTCTCCTCCCACCCCGAAAAGAGAGGGTTAAAACTTGCCTTAGGTGTTACTATTAGTACATAATTATCTAGGTGGATCTACTAATCTATTGTCCTATGTGGGCACATAGTAAAGGGTCAAGGAGATCGCTACTAGAAACCTTGATTTTCTAGACGTGGAGGCTTCCATATAATTAGACAACACCTATCTTGGGAATCTGGACTTAATTAAAAAGTGAAGAAACCCATGTGGGAGGCCGGACTTACTAAATGAGACCTCCATCTCATTTACATTCCCTTTCGGTGCTAAGCATTTATTCCCTTTAGTAGTCATCATACACTTCATACAAGATCACATTACTCTCTTCTAGACCCCTATGTGAATATTTCACCATAATAGCTCATATGTAGTGAGAACTACCCTTTCATTTAGAAAACCACATACAAGTGAGTAAATTTCTCACTCTACACTTCATGATAATCATGAGAAGTTACTTTTAGTCAAAATACAAATCATATCTTAAAAAACAGGCATACTTCATAGCAAATTCAATAGTAGGGTTAAGGATTAGGAGTACATGTTATCAACCTCACAACTACACACTAGACATAGAAGCATTACTATCTATGTAAATCATACTTCACAATTAAATCCAAGAAGAACCACTCTTCATACCTTATTTCCCTTTCATTGGCTTCATATTTTAATTACCAAAGAATATATAACCAATGCATGCACAAGGAAAATTCAATAAGTAATTCAGAGAAATTTTCATTTTACATAGTCATATAAACATCATCTTCCACAATTACCATACAATTCCAAGATAAAGTGAGTCGAGGAAAGAACAAGGGTTCAAGGGAAAATATTAAGCGATTATCAATTGTTAACCCTAACTACATATTTAATTAGTGATAGAAGACCATAATTCATCGAAATTGAATAATAATATCCTTTTGAAAGGAGAACCTGTGTCTAGATTGAAGCCCTAGTCTTGGGGAAGTTAGAAAACCATAGTTGAAAAGGGCCTCTATGGGAAAGGAATCCCTAGAGTGAAAGAAAGCATACCTTAGTGATGATAATGACAAAAATATGAGAAGAAAAACTTAGTGAAATCATCCATGACTTGGAGCTCTAGTGTGCATTGAATCGAGGTTTGAGTTTGGGAAGAGAGAAGCTAGAGTGAAATTAGAATTAAGTGGGTCATGGGAATTTTTAGAGGAGTTTGTTTATTTTATTGAGTTGGAACCTTTATATATTCCCTAAAAACCTAATTAACCACCCCTTAACCCCATATTAATTATTTAGCTAATTAAGTAATTTTACTAACCTTGACCGAAACTTGGTAATGAACTAAGTCCTCAATCGATAACTCCCTATCAACGGGTCGTTGATTCAACGATAGACCATCCTCGTAATCCGTGGTTTCGATCATAGACTTTTATTTCATACCATTTTGATAATAGTCTAAGTCTTGGCTAACGACCACCATCAACAGGTCGTTGACCCATCGTCGGCTCGTCGATTGGCTCGTTATTTGGCTACTGTCAATTTGACAGTTTTAGGTCTAAGTGTAGGGTGGTCCTTTCACATTCGTACCTTGATTTTTCCACCCTAGACATACTCTTATATGTTTTTAACATTTTCCACAAATTTTCGTTGAATTTTGACTCCAAAAACCCATTGAAACATATCAAGGCATGCTAGCACACATTTCACAATTTTCCAGACGTCATGGTCGTATCTTGATATTATGACTTTAACACATTCTACATAGTTTCAATACATTATATTTGGCTTAGAAACAGTTTTTGAGTGTTATTTCATGTAGTGAGGCTCTAGACCAAGTCAGATGCTTTCAGAGTGTTAGTATATATTGTTCTTGTTTGCCTATTTTAATTTTAATTTTCATGCCTATGTTACGTATAATATTGATTTACCAATAATCGTGCTTTAAATTTATTTCCAAATTATTTAAGAAATTTATCTTTGGTGTAGTTGGTTTAAGTCTAACTAACACACATTTGTGCCCTATGACAATCTTTACCCAATGATGGAGCGGTTGACTTCACTATTAAGGACTAAAATAGTAAAATGGTTCAGATAATCGGGAGATGACTGAGTATCTCGAGTGAAAGGTTCATATGGGTCTAAGCGTAATTATACTAGTGTATGATTTATTATTTTTTTTGGGGAGGGGGGGGAGGGGGGGCTACATGGTTTAATTCGGATGTTAGGGTTTAAAGTAGGCAAGTTGGGGTATTTGGAGAGCAACGGCAAGATCGTCGAACACTCGCCGATTTGCTGAATCCCCCTACAGTAATGTCTAACAATTTATTTTGGGTTTTTTTCCTCTTGGTAAGACGCAAGATCTCACTGAGTGAACTCGGCGACTCGCGAAAAGTCTTCTTTGATAGCCCTTTCTACAACCCTAACCTTAAAATACATTATATCTTTCAGTGGGCTTTTCTATGATCAACAAATGATGTCCGAAATTCTCAGAAAGGCCATTCCAATCACAAACATTGAAATTTTTCATGTAATTTTGAGCCAAAACATTCTGTGAGCCCGATCAGGCTCACCAATGTGATTTAACAATTCGCTGATCAGTTTGGCGAGTGTGTTTGCAACTCTATTTTGCAATTTTTCTTTAAATGAATCTTAATTTTTTTAATATTTTATAGATATTGCTAGACCTTCATTTGTCGGTTGAAATATGCTTCCCGAAAAGACGCCCAAGGGAAAATAAATAACGAGGATGCAGTTGCACCCATGGCAAAGGTTCAGTGGGAAAGGAAAAAGAAAGGAAAATTTGTTGCTCCTGCATTATCAGACACAAACTATGATAGTAACATGATCTATTTCAAACACCTAATCACTTCTGAGAGTGATGGGTAGCACCCAGGATCCTCAGACTACCATTTGCCTAAGGATTATTAGTTAATATCAGCTTATAGTGTTGAGCTCCGTTCCAAGAGACTGAATGATCCATCCAGGATCAAGGCTACCCAGGACACCACTAGCACGAGTTCCATAGGTCTTCCTCCCTAATTTATGAACTCATAGTAGACTTAGGGGTTAAAGACCATCAATGAATAAAAAATGTTTTCTACTAATAGAGTCCTATACAGATTCCAGAAGATCATGAGCTACTTGAGGTTCCACAAGTTATGGTTATTCACTCGACCTGAGGCTGTTATGTTCCAAATTAGATCCGGGAATTCTACACCGCTTATGGATCCCTATTGCCACAAGGGAAGACGTTGGGAGCCAAGTTCAACCTAGTCGATTGTAAGCACTAAAAAGGTTAAATGTGATAGTGATGTTATCAAGGCAAACCTGGTGGTTTCAAAACAAAATGTGTCAATATAAGATAAGGACAAAGACATTAGAAAATATAAAGAAATTTTTTGCTTCTCCGATATCTAGGGGTATATCCTAATGGAACGAGGTTGGAACACCCATTGAGAAAAAGTATCTCAATATAGCAGCAAGGTTCTTGTTTGGCCTTATAATCAATACTATAATTCCATACCAGAATGAATAGACTCTCCATAATGACAAAGTAACCTATCTTTGTTGCATCATGATTAAACATGGTTGAAACTGGGGTGATTATTGAATAGGAGATGGTCATCATGACTAAGAAGCACCAAATTTCCCTTCCATTTCCTGTGTTGATCAACAAGAAATGTCAGCGATCTTGGGTGTCTAGAGATTAAAAGTAGGATATGGTAGAGAAGAAGAAGGCAGCCCCGGTGGATACATCCCCGGTTGTGGTTAATGAGGTATTTCCTGGAGAGGAGTAATTGTATACTTTTGGCCGCTAGGCCTTTAGGTGCATCAACTATTGTCCCTTCTGTTACTACTAATACCTATACCGCTCTCTTTCTCTATGTGGTACTGCTGGTGCTAATACTGCCTGACCCATGTTCGCCCATGCTTCATCGACACTGTTCGGAAATGTAGCAACTTGTAATATGAATTAGTGAACTTGAGCACAACTAGTGAGTGTATGAGTTTATTTTGACATTGAATTTATTGAATGGTGTTAGACCAATGGTAGAATTATTTAAGGGTTAGACGCTAATGTACGACACCCCATGGACCACACTAATGTTCCTTGACGGGGACCCTAAATCTAAAACCTAAGGACCTATGGAAACCATAAAGTTTGCCAAAATATGGTGACCAACAGATGAGGTTCACGCCCTGTAGGACCGTCCCCACCTTGTGTATGGACACTGTAGGTTATGAACCCAAAAACCATGCTGCATCAAGTAATCATGAAGTGATAGCATGAGGCGTCAACCTACCCATATTCTGTGGATGGGGATCCGTGAATGGCTACTAGTTTGGTAGTTTTGTTCTGGCAAGATAGGGGTCTACTGGTAAATTACTAATAAGATATTTAATGTGAATAAAAACATTAAAAATACTATTTTAGATTCAACAATAAAAATCCCCAAAGCCTTCTTCTTCTATTGGTTCTTCCATGTAATTTTACATATGAGTTCTTCTTGTGTAGATTTTTGTGTATTTCATCTATTTTGGTATTGGTATTCTTAATCTAGGGATAAATTTCCTCCCTAGAGTCAATTCTAAGTAATTCAAAAGTTTTAGAGTTTCAAGAAGAATATCAAGTACTACTCAATCTCATGGGTTTTTTATCAAAAGATTTTAACGTCTTTTTGTTGGCATTGTATGATTGGATAATTATTTAAATGATGATTTATGATGGAAATTCTCAATGAACCCATGAATTCTAACAATATCTATATTGTACCATGTAAAGTTGGTTAGTGGTTGATGAGAGCTTATGAATTATTATGTTATCTTTATCCATGCCCTAATAATAGTGAACTATTGGTGTATTAGTTATTTGATATATATGGCCTTAAGGTCAAGTTTTGATCAATTACTTGATTAGTTATTATTGTGAACCTTGTGTTTATCTACTTGAATTTTGGAGTTTCTCACTTGATTCATATGTTGTGGTATTGAATTGATGGTTAACTACCTTGTAAATCTATATGCATTAAGGATATATATATATAATAGCAGAGTGATGTATATGTGTGTGCTGTCTATGACTGTGTTATGATCATGTTTGGAATGTAATAGTATTATGGTTGAAGTCTTATTCTAAACTAACACATATAAATGGTCAGGTTCTATATTATTGTTCTCATATACATGCAGTCATGACTTAAAAATAAATGTTGTTTCTATGATACAATTAATGAAAATGTGTTAATTGAGAGGTTATTCTCAATTTTATACAAATAAATGAATGTAGGATTTGAGATGGATATTTATCCGTAAGAGGAGGCAGTGTGCCTTGTGTAAATGTGTATATCTATTGCTAATCAATGAATGTGAGGTTTGAGGTGGATTCTCATTCGCAAGATGAGGCGGAGTGTCTAGTAAAAATATCAATATCCTTTTGAGCTATCTAATGAATGAATGTTAGGATGGGATGGATACTTATCCATAAGTACAGGGGGGTATCTAGTAGCAATCATATGAGATGGGTGCTCATCTGTAACTTAGACTTAGTATCTATAACCAATATCTTTTCCCTTAATGATTAATTAAAGATTAAAAATTATATGTGAATGCAGGCCAACCACAGAGTGTATATTGAATGAGATGGGTACTCAACCATAAGTTGAGGCGGGTACGTAGTAGCATCTCTTGAGATGAATTCCCATGATGAGTTGAGGCAGGGTGTCTAGTAGAAACCTCGTTATCTCGTAACTATGTTCACATATAAGTCTTGCTACTGGATCATCTTAAGATAAATATTGGTTTACATTAGGCATGTATACCA
Source organism: Solanum pennellii (assembly GCF_001406875.1). Lineage (NCBI taxonomy): Eukaryota > Viridiplantae > Streptophyta > Magnoliopsida > Solanales > Solanaceae > Solanum > Solanum pennellii. The sequence goes on from NC_028646.1 coordinate 36,193,937, forward strand.
CCTCTTTACAATGTGAGGCTTTATGACACTAAATTCCATTATATCTCTATCATGGTCTATGTCTGTTAAACTCTTATTCCAATCATGTTATATATGAATTTCAATTTATTCAAAAGTTTTATGAAGTGTGGGTTGTAGTATTGGATTGTATCCATACATTGCACAAGTAGGATTTTACAAGGCTTATAGTGAGATCTCTAAGGTATTAATGACTAATGAATGAATATGTCCTTAATGAATGAATGTGTTCTAAAGGAATCTAATGAAGTATGTTGACTTGAAGGTTTAATTAAATTATTCTTTCTTTACTTGGATTATATTTAGGCTTCAATTTCCTTGTCTTCACTTAATAACTATGAATTTTCTTTGTCTAAGGTGGCTCAAAGGAGTAATAAGTATGAGTAGTAGTATGGCATGCTAACACACTTTTCATAATTATGACTAAGAGTTTTTTTTATGATTGTCCTAATGTGATTTTATGTCTCACATAATTTTTATGTCTCTTATGAATGAGTAATCTGTAAAGATGGAAAGGTAGAATATAAGTTCACTTTTGGTGACCTTAAGGTAGTAGCTAGTGCGGATGGTGTTGTGGGACGCCATTCATACATTGTACAAGTTATATCTTGAGTGTTACTTGAGATAAAGGCTTAATTGTGAATGAAATGGTTACATGTTGTTTGTTTCTTGTTATGTTTGAATATTACGCCTATTATGCTTGTGTTCAAGAAGCTTTACCACAAAGCATATGATTGTTTTTCAAGAAAAAATTTTCTCTTTTTAAGCATGTTGTTGCATTGTCATCATAAGCAGTACTTAATTGTGCTAACGCCTATTTCTTCATATTTTACTACAAGTGTAGGTTATTGCAAGTGATTTGTCTAGCTAGATTGAAGTGCTTGGATTGCTATTCTATAAGATTTGGTATGTTCTCATGGATTCGAGGATGATAACTCTTATAATTTCCTTTAGTTTAATGTAATAGACAATTCTAGTCTTTTCGATTGTAAGGGGTTGTATTCCTTCCTTTAGTTTTCATGTCTTTGTAGTATCGAGATGTGAAACTTACATTTCAGCTGTGTATTTTCAAGTATCTCTTTTATGTGAAGTATTTGATATTTTGGATTTATATGAGATTTTATTCTTCAATATATCTATATTGAATGAAGTAAAAGACTACGAGACTTGTATGAGGCTCACTAGAGTCTTGTTCGCAATGTCATGCCTGCGCGGTGCTCTAAGGGTGTAACAAACTTTTTATCAAATCATAAGATTTTGGGAATGGTTTTTTTAAGATAATGTCTCATATTCAAAGTATAGTTCAGTCTTGTTCATCAGTGTGAGTCGCGGCACATCTATGAGCTAGAGACTATAAGACATTAAGGAGTTACACTTCTTCAATTATTTTGATGTGCGATAATATATAGACATATAAGTGTAGTTTCCTAACCCTTATATTGTGTCTATAGTATATGAGTACAAGAAGGGTTGCAACAAGGATGATGGAAGAGGAGAATGCTAATAAGGGAGTTCCTTCCCAAGTACCCCAAGGTCCTCACGAGGAAAAAACCTCCTCAAAGTGAGCGAGTTCGAGAAGTCCTAGTGCATGTGACTTAAGAGAATTTCGGTCTACCTTGAAAATTAAAATTACACATTACAACCCATGCTCAAGCCATCACAATTCAAGCCCAAGCCATGACGGCTCAAGAAAGTAGGGGTAATGAGGATCATGTGAACCCTATAGTGAGCAAAATTTCTTCTAAATTAAGGGAGATATTGAGGTTTAATCCTCCGATATTTTAGGTTCTATTGTAGGAGAGGAACCTCATTAGTTCTTAGATGATGTGTATAAGGTAGTGAATTCTATAGAGGTGACTTCTATGGAAAAGGCGGAACTTGCATCCTACCAATTGAAAGACGTTGCCCAAGTTTGGTTCACTCAATGGAAGGCCAATAGGCTTGTAAGAGCGAGTCTTATAGAATGATTAGAGTTTAAAGAAGCTTTTCTTGGTTGGTTTTTCCCTGTAATTAAAGAAAAATTAAATTGGCAGGGTTTATCAACCTTAAACATTGTAAAATGAGTGTGTTAGAGTACTTCTTGAAATTTACCTATTGTTCAAGTATGCTCGATATTTTAGTGTAAAATCCTAGGGATGAGATGAATAGGTTTTTGGTCGGTGTATTCAACCTAGTGAACGAAGAATGTCATTTGACAATACTTCATGGTGACATGAACAACCCTAGACTTATGGTGCATGATCAATATATGGAAGAGTTAAACATGAGAGGAAGAGTAGGGTAATAAAGAGGTCTAGGACCATGATGATCAAGGTTAACCCATGTCCAAAAACATGTTCTACAACTAATACTCACTTATAGTGAACAAAACAAGGGTTTTGAACACTAATTATCAAGGAGGGAATGAAGGTTATTCTTTATTTTATAGATCTATATGCACTGAAAGAAACATTTGGGAAAGTGCCTAGCCAGCACAAATGGTTGCTTTCATCGTGGGAAGGTAGGTCATAAGATGAGAGATTGTTCAACAATCTCGGCCACAACTAAGGAGGCAAAGGCATATTCTTTTAATGTTCCAGACTTGATGCTCCAAAGAAGAATCATTTCTATGTACTTCAAGTCAACATGGACAAAGAAAGACATTCCAGATTAAGGCACCGGTAAGTTGTTTATATCTTATAGTTGTGAATGTTGCGTGGAGGGTTCTATGATATTATTATGTATGCCTTAGATGGGTCTTCTCTTAAGTGGGGATAGTATGTTGAAGCGTAGGGTCATGATAGTATCCTCGTCTTTTCCTTTTACCCCTATTAAAGCTTGAGACCTAAATTTTCTTGTGTCTTAATTAATGTTTGGAAGGCATGAGTGTGAATGAGTTCTCCATAACTTTATATGATATGCATGTTGAAGTTGAATTTCGTTTTTGAATGTGATAAATGCCTTTTCATTATGGTGTTTACTTATTTGAATATGCATCTAGGATAATTTGTCTATGTACTTCATGAGTTAACTTATTTAATATGCTTAAAATTTTCTTTGAGACTAGTTGCATATTTTGCCTATGATTTAGTAATGGGAATGATTTGAGTTGGGGAAGGTAGTTCCTCCAATGTAATGAGAAATGTTAAAGCTTTGATGCATAATGTGTTCGTAGATTTAGTTCCTACTTACTTGTGTGGCATTGAGTTAATGAATGAGGAGTTGATGATTTCTTTTGGTTTTTTGCATTATTTATGATTTTGCATGCATGATGGTCTATTGTCTTGAGTCGTTAACCACTAAATATGTGAATGTTCCTTAGTGGGGGAAAACTTAAGGACCCGTAAAACATATTAGTGAAACTAGAGACCAACTAGTAATTGTGTTTGTTTATTGGATGATGTCCCATGAAATGGTTGAGGTTTTAACGGGTTAGACGTAAAAGTACAACCCCCCCCCCCGCCAATGACAACCCTAAGGGTCCTTAAGAAGTACCCTAAGTTTAAATCACAAGACCCCAAGGAAATCATGAAGTTGGCAGAGATATGGTCACCTACTGATGGGGTTCACACCCTCTGGATTGCCTCTATAGGTCATGTTTCACGACCAGGGAGCATCCCCTAGAAGTAACACACTGCACTTAACCTCTCATAGGTCTAGTAAAATCCCTTCGACATCTTTCATTGCATAATCGTAATACAGATAACATAAAATTTAAAACTTTTCATAGCACATCCTATGCTAGAATGATCACAATCTCTCTCTCTCTCTCTTCTCTGTATATATATATATATATATATATATATATGTATATATATATATATATCTATATATTTATATATCTTATGTACATAATTAGAATCTATGTCTCATTGCAAACTTAAGACACAACTCAATAGAATAGAATAGAGACAAGTCCCTTCACAACATAAAATATAATCTAACTATTACATCATCTAAAAGAAACAACTTGACATAGTCAGCCATTGACTCATATGGTATTCTTTGCTTTAACTTGGGAGATCTATCCAAGCTTTTAACTTAGGAGACATACTCTAGCCATCAATATCTTTATTTTGTGTAAAAAGATGAAGAATAATGTTATTAGTAAAAGAATGAACTTAGTCTGGCCACTATGCAAAGCATGCATTTAAAGAGCACATTTCCTTTGAAATCATTGACATGTCTTCTTAGTAAAATTCATGACCATAGTGCACATAGAAGCACAACATAGTTCACTTACATCATATTGACATGGATGCTACTCATAATCGCACATAAATCCATTTATCATACTTTGAAACATATTCAATACATAAAATACATTACTTCTCCTTTATCCTTACTTCTTTCCTTAAGTAACCCTCAAGTTTACATAGTACAATATATCACCTTGACCTTGGATAGTCTATCATAACTATTCTTCATCAATAAAACCACATTTAATCATATGGTAATAAGCACATCATAGACATCACTTCACATAAGAACCATCATCGAAGACAACCCGCAAGTCACATTAGTGCATTGTGTAGGTAGCATCCCATAATATTACTTCCAGCAAGTGTACCTAAGAACTCATCTAAACTAGTCATATCATACTCAACAAGTCGTAACGCTTTCACTTATGAGTAGACATAAGGCACATACTTCAAAACATCATATAAGAACTAATGCATGTACTGCAACCTTAGTAATAACTCATTTAGTTCATATATAAAGTAAACAACCCTCACAACTCCTTCACAAGCTTACTTGTGAAATTTACACATGGAGTCCATACCCCTACATATACTAAGTAAACTCATTTAGAATGCATAAGTGAAATTCACACACATAAACATAATTCATGTGTTGACATAGCAAAATCAGTTAAAGAACATTCATAAAATTCATACATACTTAACATAAATCTTCTTTTCATAAAATACTAATCTTATCCTTTCTTAAAATTCACGTGTTAAATGCATGGGTAGGGTCCACAGTCCTACTATCTTAAGTAACCTCCTCAAGGAGTTATGATTAGATTCCATAATTTTACATAGGAATAACCGACATAGACCATGTGAGCTACATGGAATCCGATGCTCTCCTCCAAAACATGAAAGAGAGGGTTAACATCTGTGTAATGTGTAACTAATGATATATAGTTATCTGTATGTATTCCTCAAGCTATAACCTATGGGGGAACGTATTTATGGAACACGAATATTGCTTCTAGAAACTTTCAATTACTAGCTTGGAGGTTTCATCTTATGGGACAACATCTAGGTTGGGAATGCGGACTTTCTAAACGTGAATGTTCTCTTCTGGGAAGCCGGACTTACTAAACACGAATCCCCCACTCTCATTTGTCATGTTCACTCGGTGCTAAGATCAAACTCCCTTTTAAAAATATATTTAAGCCTGTAATGCATAAAGAAGGGTTTAGGAGCTTGCTCCTTCATAGATCATATATCTCAAGCGATTCCAAGATGAGAAAGTCTTTTAATCATAGATCCTACTTCATGCGAAAATGTCCTTCCATATAATCATACAATCATACATAATGTGTGTGTGAGAACAATGTGAGATCTACCTTCACATAACACCTCTAATCACACATGTTCATAAATGCACTAATCATATACTTAAATGCATAGAAATAGGTAATGATCCATAAGATAACTATCCTTTCCTTAATCATCTTTAATCTATCCTATTTATAGATATTCATGAAGTGTGTGTGTGTACATTGGTCAACATGATCACATAATTGCTATAGCATAACCTTGAGGAAGCATCCTCGAAAGATCACAACACATGTACAACATTCCTCAAGTCTGAAGTCATACACACATATAGAGTATTAAGGACTAATGACTATACACACTCACATTACATCATAAGAGACAAGATCATGTTGAACGTTAGAATAGAAGACTCCTAACATACTTCGATCACACATTCATATAGGGTTCATATAGGTAGAGGTCATGCTATAAGTTTATTCATCATCATTAGCATTCTAAGGCACACCTAAACATAAAATGATCATCACATATACACAAAATCATCCACACACCTAGATCACTCTAATAGTGTGGAAGACTATTGATATACTTCACATAACTTCTCAAACATGAGATTATCATATAATTTCATCTTGCATATATTGCCTTTAAGTCCATGATCATAATACATAAACATGTAAAATAATGTAAACACTGCCTTGATAAGTGGATCATACCAATGATCAAAATTTAAATATACAATTTGAAGCTAAATAAAGGAAAATAGGTCAACTTACCAAATCTCTTAGCTAATGATCATCCTTATCGATTCAGAACAATTCATAATCAATTGAAATAAAAGAATATAGAAGTAAGAAAATTCTTTAAAATTTGAACATAATCTAATCATCGTATCATCAGGATCACAAGAAGCACATTATAGGCCAATTTGAGAAACTTGTAGCATCATGGGTTCTTCATGAAATTGGATTTAAATTCATAATTAAAACAGTAATTAATCCTAAATCCATCTTTAGAATGACTTTGAAATCAATTTGATAAATGAACCCATGGATAGATTGAAAATTGGGAATTTTACTCTTTAAATAACTTATGAAAATCATTGGTTGAACTGCTTAGATGGAACATTTACTAAGGATCAACAATTACCATACCTTATTGATTGAAGACCCATGAAGAATTGAGGAAGAAACCATAGAAATCCATCCCTTAGCATGAACTTTAGTTTGTTTCTCCAATGGAGGTTTGGGAGAATTTGGAGGACAAGAAGAGTTTTGGGAATATTAATTTTCTTATTGGGTGTTGGTTTTTTGAATTGGACTTAAAAACAGTTTATAACTGCTTCCCAAATAACCCAAAATATCCCCATACTTGTTTTAACTTTAAGAGATGTCAAACTTTACTTTTATTTTCTCAGAATCTTCATTGTGGAAAAAGTCCGTGCCCCAGAGCTGTTCCCACATTATTTTTCGAAATAAATTTCAAAACAGTAGAGTCCACTACACGTCCGTGACGCGTACAAATAATGTTTCCCAAGCCGCACACAGTCCGCGACATGGACTCTTTTCACTAAAACAATTTTGGCTGCCTTGTGCAGCTTGTTGGCCTAAGGTTGGATCCTCTTCAACGGCCCCTAGGGTGGTCCTTGGGGAGCTGTTCTCTAAATTTTTGACCTAATGATTTTCATTACGAAACTGGAGTCACTTTATTGTAGACTCTAAACAACATATAAAAATAAGGCAAACGTACAAGGATACACTAGCACCTCTAAAGATTCACTTACTGGTTTTTTGTTGTTTAACCTCCAATCCTCTTCAAATGAAGTGTACGTTCTGTAAAACACTTAATTCACATGTTATTTACCTTTTTATGCACATGTGAGGCTCTAGACACCTTAGTTCTTTTTGAGCGTCTTGACAATATCCCCCACTTGGGAACATTCATCCTTGAATGAAACTTAGAACTTTTAAAACACTTTGAAGGAATCAATGAACCATACAGAAGATCACAACATTCAACATATTATCATAAAATAGTTAATGCACCAAACTTACAAGGAACATCAACTTCATAATATCATGCAACTAAATCTTTCTACCATGGAAGCCTTTTCCAAAAGCTTGGGTCCTGTTCAAGGACCCTTAGGTTGGTGCTTGGGAGTCATACCCGGATGTTTTGTCCATCTCCACTTATTTTAATCTAAACAACACATAAAAACACATGCACCATAAAAGGACACACTAGAACATAAAAGACTAGTTTTGGGACGTCTTGGTCGTCCATTGGTATTTGGTTTAAAAACTCTTTAATACAGACATCAAAAGTTATTCTTAAATATTTTAACAACTTAGTAACTCAACAAACTCATGTGAATCTATAATTCATCTCATTTCATTTTGAGGTTTGTAACAGTCTCCCCCACTTGGAAACATTTGTCCTCGAATGACACTTGCAACACTTTAAACACTTCCTAAAGGTAAAGACTTAAAATTGTAGCTCACCATCGTAAATTCAACAATTTAATTCAATATATCATGCTACAAAAAACATCAAATTTACACATATATGAAAAAACAAAAAAACAAAGGGTCGGAACAACATCTACAAAGTCATCCTGCAAGAAGGCTCCACATTTTTCATTTCACCGTTTGGAGGAACTTCTTTCTCAACCTTATGTCATGACACTACGAAATTTTTAAGCACATCGTGCCAAATTCTCATAAAAGCCCATCATGCATCATTTTGAAAAGTCACTTTTAAACAGGCCCTTAAGTCTACTCTTGCAAAATTCAAGAAATTCACTATAGAGTCTTAACAACATAAAGCACAAGTTCGAAAAATCTCATTTTACCATATAAACATAAACTATGGAAAACATACAATATTATAAGGGATTAAGGAAATTCATTTTCACAAATACTCCCAAAACATGCAACTTGGTCGTAAAAAATTCCCACTCTTAAACTTGAAGTGAATAGTAGATAAAAGGCTAAATACCAGCATCCCTACCACATTACCATGCTCCCCCACTCAGAAGGAAACCATCGCAACACAAAATGGAAAACTATAACTTACCAGCACCCTCATCTCGATTTTCTTCCTTGCTAGTTTAAAGTGCATAGAAAATATTATTCTTTTGTTTACATAAAATCGCACCATTATAGGGAGCTTTCTTGACATCCGTTCTTCTAGTAGATATAGTACAAGAATCTCTCACTTATATACCGTGGTTTCACGGTATAATTAATACTTTTTCCTTAATTTTAGTGTGTCCGAAAAGCCTTTTTGTGCTAATTTTTATATAAGTTTCTCTTTGTTTTGCAGGAAATCTGTCTAAAGCTGAATGCGGAGATTTTGAGAGAAGAAATGCAGAAGAGACCACCTACGGAGCTTATGACGGTCCGTCGTGCTTGTGACGGTCCGTAGGTGGCAGCGTAGTGCAGCTGCTGAAGGAAGAAGGGGAAGTCTTACCAAGTGTGGGATTAGGAAGCTTGTGACGGTCCGTCGTGGCTATGACGGTCTGTCCTGCAGGTTCGTCGTGAAGTTCAGAGAAGTGATCCTAGTACCCAGATTCCGAGAGTTGAAGTGTTTTGGAACGAAGACCCTCGACGGACCGTTGTTCCGATGACGGTCCGTCATACTTGCCGTCGAGGGGAATGAAGAGAGCAGCAGAAGAAATTGCACAAGTATGGGACGACGGAGTCCATGATGGTCCGTTGTGACCACGACGGTCCGTCGCGAGGTCCGTCGACCCAGCCGCGTTTTGGCAGATTTCCAGCAATTAGAATCCTTGTTTAATTAGGTTTTTGTTTTTTATAAATACTTTGAAAAACCTCGTTTTTGGGGTTAGACACCAGATAATTAGACATCATATTATTAGACTCTTTGTATTAGTGTTAGACTTTTGATTATCATTGATTGTTGGTGATTTGTGGTGATTAATCAAGCAAACTTTCGGATTTTACTCTTTCTCATTGAAGTAAGTACATGAATT
>NC_028646.1:36205921-36292951 GCF_001406875.1 Solanum pennellii
GAGTGTCCTTATGCTGAGATCGCTGAAAAATTAGAGAAAATCTCCCAGAATAACAAAGCTTGGTGTACTAGGAAGTCTGATACAGGGAGAAACACCTTCGCAGCGCAGTCCACTTACAACCCAGCCACAGATGAGATTCGGGAAGAAATGGCTCAGATGAGAACTGAGCTTGGGTTGGTACTAAACCATGTCACAGGGGGTGCAGAAAAGATAAATGTAGTCAACTACTTAGCTTAACCACCACTTCCTAATGATGACTGCTATTATGCGGAGGACACTTATGCAGTAAATGAGCAGACGGGGGGTTTCCGACCAAGCGCCCAAGGCTCAAATCAGGATAATTGGCGCCAAGGTAAAGGGAACCAAGGTCAGAACTATGGTAAGTACAATCGGGAGGGTCATTATGTCCGAGATGGAAACTACAACCGCGACAACAACTTTAACAGGGGTAACTATGCTAATAGAAACGACAAAAATGGGCCCTATGTCACTCCTCAAAATCGTGAAGTTACTCCTAGGGATGGTGGAGATAGTATGGCGCGAGTTGAGGATATGTTTCACAAAATGATGAGGAGGTTTGACACTAATGATGAACACATTAAAGAATTGAGGTGTGATTTAGCTAGTATTGGGAAAAAAGTTGATACACATGCAATTTCGATTAAACAGATCGAATTTCAAGAGGCCCAATTATCTGCGAAAGTGAACACACGGCAACTGGGCACTCTTCCTAGCAACACTGTCCAAAATCCAAAGAATGATGCGCACTGTATGGCAATCACTACTCGGGGTGGTAGGCAAACCATCGACCCACCTATGCCATCTACTGAGGAAAATGTGAGAAAAGATAATGATAATGTGGTAAAGGGTAGTGGTGAAGAAGAGGAAAGTAATGGAAAAGATGCTGAAGTACCTATCAAGGTAATTCCCATGCCTAGACCACCACCACCCTTCCCTCAGAGATTAGTGAAAAATACCGAGGATGGTATAATACCGGCGATTCATAACAATGTTGAAGCAACTTTCTATCAATGTCCCTTTGGTAGAATCGTTAGAACAAATGCCCGGTTACGCCAAATTTATGAAAGATCTGGTCACCAAGAAAAGATCGGTCACTTTCGAGGATGATGATAGACTGCAGCATTGTAGTGCTATTGCTACAAGATCCCTCGTACAAAAGAAAGAAGATCCTGGTGCGTTCACTATTCCTTGTACAGTTGGGTCATTACATTTTGCGAAAGCATTATGTGATCTGGGGGAAAGCATAAATCTCATGCCCCTCTCAATTTACAAGAAGTTGGGTTTGGGGGATCCAAAACCCACTGCGATGCGGCTACTGATGGCTGATCGGACAGTGAAACGGCCTATAGGGATACTCCATGATGTGCTAGTAAAAGTGGAGTCATTCATCTTTCCGGCTGATTTTGTTATTCTTGATTGTGAGGTCGATTTTGAAGTGCCTATTATTCTTGGGAGGCCATTCCTTGCTACAGGTAGAGCCTTAGTTGATATGGAGAAGGGACAGATGACATTTCGGTTGAATAATGAAGAAGCGACCTTCAACATTTGTAGGACCATGAGGCAGAGTGGTGAGCTCCAATCGGTATCTGCCATATCCCACAAAGAAAAGATGAAGAAGGAGACTGAACAGAAAAATGCAAAACAAGAGTTTATGGTTGGGGATTTGGTGCTTGTAGACAGTTCTGGGGTGCCTTGTCTTCCGTGAAAGCTCAAGTCCAAATGGACTAGCCCTTACCTGATTACCCAAGTATTCCCTCATGGAGCAGTTGAGTTAAAAGCCAAGGAGGGAGTGCGGTTTAAGAGGAATAGAGATAGAATAAAACTCTATTTTAAGCATAAAGCATCGGGGAATGAAGTGATAGAGGCATACCATCTTGATGAAGTCTGAGTAATCAAGGGTCCCCTGTCGTGCCGCGATATTAAATCAGGCGCTTGTATGGAGGCAACCCAATACTTATAGTCTTTTTAGTAATGGTAGCATTTTTCTACTAATGGGTTTTTAAATTTGCAGGCACATCACCAGGAAATTCTGCAGAAAATTACTCTGCAGCAGTCACTGACGGGCACAGCGACGGACCATTGCTCCTGCGACAGACCGTCGTATGCATCCGTCGTACCAGGTACGTTTTTCTATTATTTTGAAACTAGGGCACACACGACGGAACCAACGTCGGGTCGTCACAACGGAGACGGACCGTCGTCGGGGAACCGTCGCGTGATTAATGAGTTATACCCGACCCGACCCGGCTGGACCCTTTTTCAAAATCAGACCGTTTAAACCCCCCCAACCTCTCATTTCACCCCATTACTTCATTATTCCTCCCACTTCCCTCTCTTTTCAACTTCCATATTCTCCCCCTCGATCATTGTTCCCCCACAATTCTCCAAAGCCCTATAATTATCATCTACTAGTCGGAGCTGCTGCTGTAAGTGTCTACTTTGCCAACTGAGTAATTGTCCATTTGCTTTTTCTCCATTTCTAAGGTATGTGTCTCTAAATTTATACTCATTTATCTTGCATTTTTGTTTATTAGTTAGTATTAGTTTAGTTCTTTGTCGTATATTGTTTCCCTTATATGATTATGTCTAAACCTAGGCTCAAAATGATCGAATTTGCCATGTTGACAACCCTAGACATAGGTGCTTTTGCATTGCTTGTTTCCTAGGTAATTGGGATAGACAAATATAGGTCCAAAACACTACAAGACCATGTGGGTTCATCGGGGATGCATGGGGTACCCCCAGTTCTGTCACTGTTATTCAGAACGAGACCCCGATGACGGACCGTCGTACCCACGACGGACCGTCGTAGGGTCCTATCCAAAAGCCCTAGCACCCTGTCCCAACGGACACAAGTGACGGACCGTCGTCTTCACGACGGTCCGTCCTGCACAACCATTCCGGTTGTCAGAGACCCTGTTTCTAAGGGTCTCTCACTTTTTCTAAGTGTCCTTCAACGGACATATGTGACGGACCGTCATACCAACGACGGTCCGTCCGGCACGACCGTCATGATGGTCAGAGACCCCTCTGCTAAGGGTCTCCATATTTTTTTAAGTGTCCTACGACGGACACCTACGACAGACCATCGTACCTGTAACGGTCCGTCCTGCATATACCGTCATGCTAGTCAGAGACTCTCCTTCAGGGTTCTTTATATATACATAGACTAAGTAAAACACGACGGACCTCATGACGGTCCGTCATAGCCACGACGAGCCGTCACCAGGCCCGTCTTGTGATACAGTTTCAATAGCACTGACACACAATTTTCAATGTTTTATTTCGTATGGTTTTGCCTGTTTGTTTGCCACTACTCGTACTAATATCGATCCTTTACAGGTACTATCTACTACGGCACCCAAGAAAGACCGCATCTACGCACGCGGGCGATCGAATTCTGTCGCCCCGTCTGCCCGCATGGTCATCGGATCTGATGATGAGCGTGACCCTGAGTACGTGCCCCCAGGCACTTCCGCCCCTTCCCGTGCTGCGCGTGCTCCCAGAGCCACACCAAAAAAGGTGGCGTCCGGCGTAGTCACTGCCTCCCAGTCTGATGAGGAGCGCACACTGACCGGCACACCCTCTGGGTCAGCCACAAATGAGGAAGGAGCGTCTGGCTCCTTAGGAGTATCATGGTCCGAGGAAGCTTCTGGCTCTGCTGAGGTTCCCGCACCCGCCACCGCTGCAGCGTCGGCCTCGTCTGATGAGGCTGACAGTTCAGACTCTACATCCGGCTCACCAGCTCAGGTCCCCACCCCAGCCACTGACCAGCCCAACCGGTGGTGTGTCGACGGGCAGTTTCAAGTCTACTCCGACGCCAAGTTCCTCACTGATAAAGGAGTAATGACTTTGACACTAACTTTGGATCGGCGGGTACTTACAGGGAGCCTCCCAACGATGCCTGAGATCCACAATCGCTTCACCAGGCATCGCTTGGAGTGGATAGCACGTCCGTTGGGACGATACAGCGAAGAAATGGTCCGGGAGTTCTACGCATCCTACGTACCGACTCTCCGATCACAGATCGATAGGCGGGCTGCCCCCGCTAAACAGGCCCCACTGGAGCAGGTCCGAGTCCGGGGCGTACAGGTTGACATTTCCTTGCCAGCCATCCGCCGGTTTCTATACGGCGAGAGTATTGATGCTTCTCGGACCCCCCTCACTGCCGAGTTCGACTACCGCTGGCAAATAGTTAAGGATGGCCAGTACTTGCGCGAGCCAGCACTGAGAGAGACCACCAAGAGGTGGATGGCCCTGCACCTGTCAGTAGATGGAGAGGGTGCCGATTGGGTGACTGAGCCGAAGGGGGCCATCAAGAAGGCCAACCTCACGTTCATAACAAAGTTCTTGTGGCTTCTTGTCCGTCACAGCCTCTCCCCCACAGCTGCTGCCAACATCGTTACCTGGGATCAAGCAGTGTTGATGGCGGCGATGATAGCCGGATTCAAGGTAGACTTCGCATGGCTTCTCCAGGCAGTCATGCACGAGAGGGCATTCAAGGTCACTACCACCAACCCCTTCCCGTGCATGATCTTTGCCCTTTGCAGGTCCGCAGGTGTGCCCATATGGAACGTAGATCAGCTGAAGACCCCGCAGGGCACCGTTGACGTCGGCCTCATCAGAGACGAGGCCAATGAGTTGGCCCCACGCAGAGGGCCCCGTCCAGAGCTGCCCCCACTTGCTGATGATCTTGCTGATACGGTAGCCCAGGCCCGCACAGCTACACAGGCGTCCACTGACACTACCCCGGTCGAGTCTATCCCGGGTAGTAGCACATCCCCGAGCTCCTCTCGCACAGCCCCTCTACCGACACTGGTCCCGCTTGCAAGGGTCCAAAAACTAGAGGCACAAATGGCCACTCTTCTGCATCATATCCAGCCGTGGATGCAGAAGTCGATTACTGAGTCTGAAGAGCGCCTAGAGAGGAAAATGGTGCAGTTTACAGAGCGGAAGATCGCTGAAGTTAACCAGCGCCTGGACACCTTCGAGTTGAGAGTGCTAGCCCGACCAGCCCCTCCGGTGGATGTGTCGACTCTTCAGGCTGCAGTCGACAGTCTTCGTGCAGACATCGACACGATCTTAGAGGCTAGGGTGCCGGAGTCTGAGGCCCCTCCTGTCGAGCCTGCTGAGGACACCGTGTTGGCGGCCCTTTTTGCTACTTCAGACATTCCACCACCTCCCCCTCGAGAGAGTGCCAAGAGGAGTAGGGGTGGAGCAGAGGACGAGGCGCGAGCACGGAAGAAGGAGCGCCGAGAGATGGAGGCTGCGCGGAGATCCTCACTTGCTGAGGAGGCGGCGCACCAGATGAGAGCGTCAGAGTTAGCGGCTGGGGCGTCTAGCTCCCGCACTGTAGATATAGTTGGAGGAACTACTGATGGTGCGGTTGTTGCTGAGGACACCACTGAGGGTGTCTAGATTGCCGAGGACGTGGGTTCCGGGGAACCGGACCCACCATCTTGCTGATCGACTGCGCTTTGCGCCACAGGTTTGCTTCACCTACCACTCTAGTATTTAGATTTTTATGCATTGGGGACAATTGCATGCTTTTTTGTTGGGGGTGGGGTAAATGGATAGTGAGTGTTAGGGTGAAGTCTGAGTAGCCCAATTCACTATCCTCTTTTGGGGTTTTCTTGCCTGTGTTCTTTTTCCCCAAAAGACTGATTACTTTTTCTGTTGAACCGGCATGTTTATATCTTTTGTACATAGTTTAATTCTGGAGCATGATGGCTAAAATGATATCCTGATAAACTGGAAAAAAATGCATGACTAGGCATAGTAACTGATAATTGTGTGGCTCTAAGCATGAAATAGAGTTACACCATTGCATTACCCTAAGTCTTATTCGAACTAGGTGTCTGACAATCTGGTATAGAAATGAGATGTCAAGTGAGTGTGAGGAAAATTTGAATAGTCCACTATTGGTACTGAGCTAGAACTTGCCTGGTTAGTCCTGCTAAAAGTAAGCTGTAATAGACAATTAGGAAAGGATCATAGGCCCTTATTCAATATAGCCCATTTCTAGCCTAAATAAAAGAAACCAAATGAAATTTATCCTTCTTTGATCCAAATAATCTGAGCTTAAAATTAGACCTTTCTTTTTCACCCCAACTGATCTTTTCTAGGAACAATGTGTTGGCCCTGGTCTCTCCTTGGACATGTGCACCTCAGCTTATGCCAAAAGTATAAGTTGAGGGTGGCTAATGCACGAACAACCTTCGTTATGGCCCTGACCCAACTTTGGGTATTGTGTACCTTGACTCATGGTAAAGCCATGAGTTGAGGGTGGCTATTAGGAGGAATGCTCTGGAAAGTGGGGTTGAAAGAATAAAGAGAGAGAAAGAAAAAAAATGTAAAGTGACTCAAGAATTAGTTGAAAGAAAAGTAAAGAAAAAGAAAAATATACAAGAAATACAAGCAAGAAAAGAAGAGAGTCACTTACACAAATGAAGAAAGAAGAGAAAATAGCAAGGTGAAAGAATATGAGAAACTGGGCGAGATAAAATGATAGAAAGTGGAAGGTTTAGCCGATATGTCAAGGAGGGCAAAAAGTCACTAAAGTATACCTAAATATACCCTACCTGACCCTGAGCCTATGTTACAAGCTAAGAAAGTCCTATCGTGATCCTAAGGGTTGTATAGCGAACTAAAGGCAGTGAAAATAAGGGCAAGCTTATGGCAATAGGTATGAATGAGTGTGACTTTGTTCTGAGAGCGAGTGTTGAAAAGTAATCCTTATACTCAAACTGAAATCATTGTGTGAAAAATGAGGATTTTGTTCTAAAGTGAGGACATTAGTTGCAATACCAGAATTGTTAGCACCTCGGTGAGAAATTGAAGAGGATAGGTGTTAATGCATGGTGAGTCTGTGTCATGTTCTGATCCCACAAAAATTCAAGCCTAATAGTGATAGCATGCATAGATTTGATGAGATTAATCGGGATTGATAGCCAAATGATTGCAAAGGATAAAACATGGATACTATTGTACAAAGATTGTGTAGTGAGTCATAGTGCGTCGCTTGAGGACAAACAACGAATTTAAGTTGAGGGTGTTGATATACCGTGGTTTCACGGTATAATTAATACTTTTTCCTTAAGTTTAGTGTGTCCGAAAGCCTTTTTGTGCTAATTTTGATATAAGTTTCTCTTTGTTTTGCAGGAAATCTGTCCAAAGCTGAATGCGGAGATTTTGAGCGAAAAAATGCAGAAGAGACCACCTACGGAGCTTATGACGGTCCGTCGTGCTTGTGACGGTCCGTAGGTGGCAGCGTAGTGCAGCTGCTGAAGGAAGATGGGGAAGTCTGACCAAGTGTGGGGTTACGAAGCTTGTGACGGTCCGTCGTGTCTATGACGGTCCGTCCTGCAGGTTCGTCATGAAGTTCAGAGAAGTAATCCCAGTACCCAGATTCCAAGAGTTGAAGTGTTTTGAAACGAAGACCCTCGACGGACCGTTGTGCCTATGACGGTCCGTCATACTTGCCGTCGAGGGTAATGAAGAGAGCAGCAAAAGAAATTGCATAAGTATGGGACGACGGAGTCCATGACGGTCCGTCGTGACCATGACGATCCGTCGTGAGGTCCGTCGACCCAGCCGCGTTTTGGCAGATTTCCAGCAAATAGAGTCCTTGTTTAATTAGGTTTTTATTTTTTATAAATAGTTCGAAAAACCTCGTTTTTGAGGTTAGACTCCTGATAGTTAGACTCTGAGATTGTTGAAACTCCGTATTCGTAAACATTGTATTGTGAGATTCTCGATAATCATTAGACTTTTCGTGAGATTATTGATTACTTTGAGAATTCTTGCAAGTGATTTTTGGTGATTAATCAAGCAACCTTTTGGATTTTATTCTTTCTCATTGAAGTAAGTACATGAATTCTTATTTAATATATTTGAATATTGTGTTTATGGCTATGAGTAACTAAACTCCATAACTAGGGTTGTGGGACCCATAGGCAAATAATGAGATAAACCCTAGCTAAAATAACAATTCTAGAATAGTGTCTTGCATGTATTAATAATTCTTTCGCTTAGAAGTCTTTTTAACGGATGATCAACGTTAGAACTCGCCTTAATGCTACTTGCCGGACCAAGGAGGTAGATAATAGGAAAAGAATTATTAACATAGATTTAGTGTAGACTATCTAATAGGCTAGTATTGATTGGTACGAGGTAATAACTTAGTCAAATATCGAATACGATGCTTAATATGAGGTAAAGATAAGGGTTAGGATAGCAACACACGTAGCCGGACCAAGGTGCGGAGTGAGATTTTCTAGATGCCGGACCAAGGATTTAGAAATACATAACTTATCACTTTGCATGCAAGATACTAGGAAAGAATTGTTATAGTTAGAATTATCAAGTTATGAACCTGTGGGGAACACGTAAACCCTAGTTACTTTGACTAATTGATTAAACTCCAACATTTAAAGCTGTTAAGTGTCTCTTTCAATTGCGTTATTTATTTTCACTCATTTAGAATTAGAAACCCCCCTTTTATTGTTTTTACTTTCCAAGGAAGTCATTGACCAAACAATAGTAATAATAAGTTGAAGTTAAGTCTAGACTATTTTCCTCGTGGGAACGATCCCAACCTCACTAGTTGGGTTAGTTACTTGACACGACCGCTTTACTTCTTATTTGAGAAGTAAGTTTGAGCGTATCACTCACCTCGTGATCATTCTTCCCACATCCATATCACCCACTACTATTGGCTAGACACTTCCCACAATTTGAGAAAATAGATTTATCAACTTGGGAACCACTACCCCTCTCATAGTTAAACTTATGATCACCAGGAACATGAATGTTTCGAATCCTCTGAATAAACCTACTTGACCTTGCTCATAGGTTCTTCCCCTCTTCACATCTCTACCCCTCCTTTAAAGCTTAGATTCCTCAATGGATTGAGCATACAAGATAAGGCTATATAGAGTCATGTTATCATGGAAAATTGTCATATAGCATTCTTCCTTCACAAATAGGAAAAAATGGTCAATAACCTACTCATCTTATCTCTTGTGTCAGACACCAAAGATGGAGCATATTCAGAGAACAATGTAAACTTCAAAGAATAATCCTCCACGCTTATGTTACCTTACCTTTGATTTATTAAGTCCTCAATCTTAACCTTTTTCTTCTCGCGGGGAAAGTACTTTCCTAAAAATGTTTCCTTAAACTCTTTCTAATTTATGTGACCCAATTAAACCAGCCTATTGTCCTTCCATTATATTTACCATAGTTTAGAATCATAATTCAATAGGTATGAAGTCATCTTTGCTTTATCCCTAAAATATACACCCATAGAATGAGTTATCCTATAAATGTTATCCATGAATGTTTCGGGATTCTCTCCCACGTTAGAGCGAAGAAAGGTAGGAGGATTCATCCTCTAAAATTCCCTCAACCTAGATGTCATTGTACTATAAAAAGCATTTACCCTAGGCCTCACATCTCTATTTGCTTGAGTCGTCATAGCTCGGGCTAAAACATGAAGTTCTCCTCTAACCTCCTGATTAGTCATGTCAGGGGGAACAAGCGGAAGCTCATTTCCTTGATAAGCTATAATGATTTGTTCATGTAGGAGAGAACCTTATTACATTCCTTCCTTGACTTTATAACTATGAATGTGCTTTGTCTAAGGTGGCTCAAAAGAGTACTTTATGTGACCTGTCTTATGGGATACTACTCATACATTGAAAAAGTATGATTTAGATTTTTCTTATATGATGATCACAATGTGATTTTATGACTCAAGTAATAGTTATGTCTCTTATAAATGAGTAATGTGTAAATATGGAAAGGTTGAACCATTATTTCACTTTGGGTGACCTTAAGGTGGTATCTATTGTTGATAGTGGTACGGGACGTCATTCATACATTCAATAAGGTATGCTTTGAGGGTTACTTTAGGTTAAGGCTTTATGTGAAGGTAATGGTTACATGTTTATTATGTCCTAATGTGAATATAAGACATTAACATTGTTTAAGTTTGAATATTATGACTATTATGATTCTGTTCATGAAGTTTTACCGAAAATCATATGCATGCATTTCAAGAAAAAATGTACCCTTTAATGCATGTTTTTGCATGGTCATTATACTTAGTACTTAATTGTGCTAACATATATTTCTTCATGTTTTACTACAACTATACGTTCCGACAAGTTATTTTTCTAGATAGATTGGAGTTTCTCAATGATTTATGTATCTCCTCATGGATTTGAAGATAAAAAATATTATGCTTTCCTTTCTAGTCACGTAATAGATAATTCTAGTCTTTTCAATTGTAAAGGGTTTTGTCCCTACATTAATTTGCATGTCCTCTTTAGATGGCCATGTGAGACTTACACTTCCACTATCAATTTTCAAGTATCTATTTCAAATAAAATTTTTTTATATTTCAGATTTAATTGAGTTTTAATTCTGCACTTTTTCTATATCGAATGGAATGAAAGATTATGAGACTTTTATAAAGCTCTTTGAGTCTTGTATGTCGTGTGAGACAAGGGTGTGTTCTCGGGGCTATACAAGAAGGTATCTAATTCTACTGATAGACGTGCATCCATGTTTGAGGCCACCATTCTTGGAATGATCGAGAGAGCCCTTTCTGATGCTCTGACACCCCTGTGTTTTACCATTGATGCCCTTTATTCTCATATCAGTGTGTGAGATAGGTAAGGGGCCATTGAGAAGGTGACAACACTAAATTTCATTATTGCTTATCTAAGGAGAGATGTGGACCACCTAAAATCCACTGATATGTCGATGATTTTAAAGAAAATAGAATCCCTAATGTGCCAATTGATCCAAATAAGCCTCTTTCTATCACCTTATATGTGGTTCAAATGGAGTAGGTAGCTGGTGCTGAGTTTGATGCTGAAACCGATAAGGATCTGCTTGTTATGTATAACGATGAATCTTATGAGGACTTTACGCAAATTGAGGAGGGCATAGTAGATGCAAATATGGACACATTTTGGTAGAAACACCTTTGTTTGACTCCAGTAAAGTTGATATTGTTGATGTTGCACTGGTTACTGATGCTCCAATAGATGGAGTGATTGATTCGGTAGGACCTTTCTTTAAATCCCTCGCTTTCATTTCTATTCACTATTGGATGTTTTATTCCATTTGGCGACAAATAGCTTTTTATTTATGGGAGAGTGAGGTATTTCCATAACTAACTCTTACGAATATTTTTTTGTATATATTGTTTTTTGTGCTTAAATTGTGTTTTGGCATTGTGTTTGTGGATGTTTGACTTTGAAGTTCCTTGTTTAAATGCAAATGGATTTTTACCCTTCCGGAAATTATTCTCCACCTCTTGCTTGTATCTGAATGTGGTTGTTGTTGTTTATATTTGAGTATCACTCTTGATTTATAGTGATGACTTAAATAGTGCTCTCAATCAAAGAAAAATTAATGTGTGGCTACAATGAGGCCAAATGAAGTTATATAGATAATATGTGAACTTTATGAATCTCATTGTTACTAGCCAATTATTGAGTTCATTCTTTTGTGATAATCATTTCACATTAGAGAAAGTATAAAGTCTTCTCTTATGTTGGTTACAATAACTTTTATGATGAGCTTATCGTGAACCATGTACAATGATCCCTAAAATTTAAATTATTTGTTCAGTTGACTAAGTGATTCAAACTTTTGAAATTATCTTAGGAAATAATTTTGAATATTGTTATATTTTTAGATTATACCTATTTTGTGGCCAACCTTGTGTGTGTGAACGCTGCTTCAATCCCTTTGAGCCTTTCCCTTTACTAGGAAGAAACATGTGGAAAGGATACCTCTCGTTACCCATTACCCAGAATACTCATGAAGTGTTATGCGTTAGAATAACAAAGTTAGGCCAAAATCCTAAATTGGGTATGTGTTGAAAGAGAAGGAAAATCATGTGACAATGATTTTGTGTCTTGATATACCCCAACAATGTGTTGGGATCGTTCTAACATGGATTGGTTTTGAAAATAAATAGCCAAGTGCAAATTTGCTCAAATCAATCATAGCTAAATGCATTTAGGAGTAAAACATGGTCTAAATCAAAGGACAACACAAGTATCAAATAACAAGAGAGGGTTTGTAATAAACTATCAAGTGGAATAGTAAATAACAAAAAAATACGAATAGAGACCGGATTCAGAGGATGTGATAGGATTATAGGCTTAGGTAAACAAATGGGTAATTGCAAGTAATAGCAAAGTGCTGCGAATAAGTGAATACGACAAATTTTGATGGGGATAAACTCTCTCGAGCAGTTTATCTCGAATCAAATTGAATTTGCTCTAACACCAATAAGTAGCAATTAAGAACAACCTTCTCTTTAGTCCATTCACTATCTCGAGCTTAACGTGTAGAGAAGGGATAAGGATTAACTCACTCGAGCTGAACCCATGACAATCCAATACCCACTGACCATCAATTCTATAATTATGATTTTGAAACCTCTATCTAGAGTAAGTAAAACACCCGACGTTAATGTTTCACTTACAACTAGAAGCCATTAAGTTCAACGAAAATTATAAAATGAAATCACTTTTCAACATCAAATAATATTTCATTTAAATTTACCCAATAGTAAATTCCACCCATAATCACACCCCAGAAATTGGGGTTTTAACTAGACATAGTAAAATGCAAGAAATAAATACCAAATTGTATTTCCACAAACTGTGTATCAATATTCTTTACAGAATAGTTAGATGACGTGTATTAACTACTCCTTTCCATCGCCCATTTGTTATTCTCCTTTAAGGCTTTGCATTCTGGAACATTGGGCGAATACTTTGCCATTTGGCGACTCACCAAATAGGTTAGGTTATCCTCAAGCCTTCTTTTGTTTGTCCTTTATCTACCTTGTTCATTTTTTCTTGTTAGTGTCCTTGCTTTGTTGCTCAATCCATATACATGAAACTCAATGATTTACATTAGTTATTGGTACAAAATATGCATTTGAAGAGACTAAATCAATTGAAATAAATCCCTAAACCATTCAAAATCGTGGACTCATCAACACCCCCAACATAAACGTTTTCTTGTTCTCGAGTAAAACTAATGTTCACCAATTCAAAGGAATATCTCAAAAAGTGCTACATAATATTCAATCATGAATGCACACAAAAAGACTCAACTTACTAATGCAAGGATTAATCGAGAACACAAAGATTCTGGTTGTCACTTACATTTATCAAAGAATATAAACTCACTATACCTGCTTGAAATGCAAAGCTCATGCTCGACAATGGTGTTCAAATTCCCTCACAGAAAAGATGATTCCATAAAATATATTATAGAAAGTATTGTAATTTGATGTGAAATCTTGTAAGATATATATATATATATATATATATATATATATATATATATATTTGTAATTGGTATACATATATATCAATGATTGTATTTGTATATTATAAGAATAAAATATTATTGACGAGATACACTCAAAATTGTTCAAAATTTAAAGCTATGAAATCAAATACAATGCTCACACCAACAGAGATGAACATAATGTATCACTTCACCCATAGATTTTCCCGTATTTCCAACCAACACTTGTTTAATCTCACAAAAGATTAAAAAGGTTTGTTCAAGGCTTGTAATGGGGCTAAGTGTACTGGTATGGTCGTTAAGTCTATATGAATCTTATCATCATGAAATATGGTGCGAATAACAGTTTCTAGCCTTTTCTTCATCATTTTCGGGTGTGCCTACATGTTACCTTGTTATTCATATTTTATGCACCATCGGAAACCTCATTTTCATACTTTATTCCCAAAAAAATCTCCTTTTTTTTGGCATAAAGGGGCTCTGTTTTTTTTTTAAAAAAAAAAATTTTTTGGTAAAGGTGGACTTCTTTGCACTTTTTGATTTACATATTATTTTAATCAGGCCTCAATCTTATGCTTTTGGTCTAAGTAATCTATTCAAACAAACCACACATCATGAGAATTATGTGAATGGTTCAATAAAGGTTATAGTTTCATCATGTTTATTCCATTATAAGGCTTTAGGATCAGGGGGTGTTAAAGCAAGGTTCACACACTCAAAAGGTAGGTCTCAAATTGGTTCACACTCATCAAAGTAACAACAGGGAAAATAATACGTGTCATTACACATGGTTCACAACAAGCTCATCACAAAAGGCATAGACACCAATGTAAAATAGAGAGTCCACACGTTCGCTAGTGTCCAATGCTAATCACAAGAGACTCAATTTAATAATCGACTAGTCACAAAAAATACAAAGAGTTCATATATTGCTTATGCAACTTCATTCTCCACATCGTAGCCTCACATTCATTTTTTTTCATTTATGAGAACTATTAAATTCACTAGTACTAATCAAGATAGATATTCAAATTTGCACAAAAATAGACCGCATGAAACACATACAAGAGGTGCTCGTTTTTTACATAAGGGTTCAAAATCATTTACAGTTAAAATACAAACCACAAGATCAATCATCCGCAAAAAAAAGAGCAAAACAGTAAATAAATCTTAAATGCCAAATATGCATAAACAAAAAATCAATATTCACACAAAAGGAGGGCATCACCCAACCACAATTTAACACAGTTTTCCTCAAATGCAAATAAAAATAACCAAAATTCAAAGTAAAATAATACATAGATGGAGGTAAAAAAGTGATCCTTTCTACAAAGTTGCTCCAAATATCGGGGCGTTAGTGCACGGTGCATCAATCTGAATTTGGGCATCAGAGATAACTCATGGGTAGAAGTAGTACCACATCCACTAAGATCGTCTATGAACATTTCATGAAACAATAACACTCTAAAATTCTAAAACATAATGTAGATCTTTACAACAATGTATAAGAGTGGTAACATTGTCTTAAGGTTAATAATAGTGTATTAAAATCATTTAGGAAGATTTCTAGTCAAAATATCAAGGAATATCCATGACGTACGGAGACTTGTGCAAAAGGTGCTAGAGTGCCTTAGCCTATTTCACGAGGTTTTAGAAGCCAAAATTTAATGAAATTTTGTAGTAAGGTGTCTAACACCTATTAGAGTTAGGTCAATACGTCCGGTTACGACTCCCCATGATCACCCAAAGGGTCCTTGATGAGAACCGTTGTATTATGGCTAAAAGTTGTCTTGAGTAGTAGCCATGGACAATTACAGGCTACGAGGCATGTGATCGACGAGGCGTCGATGGACACCGTCGATGGTCACTTATTTATTTTCCCAAAAGGCCATTTTTGCCAGTCTCTGACCAAAATGATAGACTGCAGGACGGTGGGTGAATAGTGATTATTGGTTGACCTAGGACCCATAAATCGGGATCTCATAGGTCAGGTCTGGGTTTTGCAACTTTATTTTAGTAATTTAATATAATAATTTAGGTGATTAGTTAGTTAATTAGGTGTCAAAGGATGTTCAATTAAGGTAATTAACGACCTCTATATAAATACCTAAGCCTAATTAAACTAACTCAACTCTCCTAATTCCTAAAACCAAATTGATCTTCCTTCTCTCTTCTTTCTCTCTCCTAAATAGATGAACTCCATTGAAGGGCTAGGTAATGAATATATGTCAGCAAGAAGGGTGGTTTTCTCTATCATTCTTCAAAAATTAACAAGGTATGAGATCCTTTCACCTTTGAAATTCCTTTCCACAAAGGGTTCTTTAAAAATTTATTTCAAATAAATGAGTTTCAAGTGGGTTTTCTTCGGTGAAGAATTAGATGTTTTAAATTCTATTGTTTAAGGTTTATTTGATTATTATGATTAGATTATGTTTTAGTATGGTTCAATTACATTGGTTCTTGATGAATCAACCATGTTTGTGGAGTAGATGATAATATTGACCCAAGTCCCTAACCCTAGGATATGAACTAGTGTTCAATTGAGTTGTAGTGATGCGATTTACTTCATTATTGTGTTAATTACCATTGATTATTGGATTTAATTGGATGGTTGATGGTAAGACCTTGGATGATGGATTGTGAAGGAGATTGGGTAAGTCTTGGGATCTCAAACCTTTACTTCATTATGATTACTTGTGTTATGTAATGAAATGATAATGAAGTATACCTTATGATGATATTGATTAGGGTTGGTATGATGTTGAATTGAAATGTCTTGATTATATGATGTCATATTATGTTCAAAATGTAATGATATAAGGTTGGTGATGAAGTACCAATGTGTCTTACTATGATATAATGATGTTAATGTGCTAATCTCACATATGAGGGTTGTAATGAAAGGTGTTCTCATGCTATTCCTATTGAGATATGACTATGAATATATAAGGGGTAGACAATATGACCAAAATTAAGTTATGATTAATAATGAAAGAGATTTCAAAAAGGACTATAGCTTATCACTGAGTGAAATAGTAGTGAGGAGTGTCCCTTCCCACAAAGGGAAGGTATGTTCACTATTGTACTCATTAGATTGGGTACCATAATGCGTTTAGCATAAATAAGGTCCCATATTTATCTCCTAGTTCTTGAACTATCTTGCTCTCATAGGATTACTAGCTAGTGTATCTAAATAGATTCTATGTTCATGTGTTTGTGCTACCTTGGCAAGTAGTCCGCCTTCATTCAGTGTAGGGTTCGATCACACCATATTCCACCTTGTCTCTAGTGATCTATGTCAATTAAGGTAATATGTTTCCTAAAGTAAAATGAAGTAATAAAGTGAACTCTAACTAGAATGACATGAGGGGTTTGCCTTAGTCTATGTAGGGGTATGTGACTCTACCAATACATTGCACTAGTTAGCATTGCCGGAATTCTTAGAAGGATGTTCTTATATGCTTAAATGCATATAAATGTAAATGAAATATACATATGCATGTTGACCTTACATGTTAATGACACTATATGAAATTTGTTTCACTTATGAACATGTGGTTGGTCTCTATTGCTAAAGTATGGTGATGACTACTATGAATGATATAGTATGTAAAGATTGACATTTCTTATGGGTTTGGTTGGACTTAATTTGTTGAGTGAGGTTAAGGGAACTTACTTATTTATTGAACTAGTTGAATTAATGGGGGTGTATGAGTGTTAGTCTTGCTTGCGTTATGATGTTATGAACTCTTATTCATGCATGTTGAGAGTATAAATTTATGATAGAGTTTTATTAAATATGTGCTTAATTATGTTGATACGAATGTTGACTTGACTAGACTTTGTATTGTTTGGTGTTGTTATGTACATGGTATTGACTCAAGTAATATGTGCTTATTTATTTGCATTGGTTCTTGAATGTTCCTAAGGTATTTCCTAAGTGAATTTGCATTCTTTTGAATTAAATACCCTCTTTGGCACGATTTCTATGTTGTATGTGCATGTGATCCTATACTTAGTAAAAGTGTTGTGCTAACCTCCTTTCACCCTTTTCCCAAACATTTTCCAGTAGTTGAAGGGTTCGTGATCACTTCGAACTAAGGCTTGGATAATTTCTCCAAGTTTGGGTATGTCCTCATATTCGGAGGATAATGCCTTTCTATCACTCTACCTATGATTCAATTTTATAGTCTAAAGACATTCTTTTCATTCATGTTGTTCAAGACATTGTTGTAAGCCCTAAGAGGCACTTTTACATTTCTGTAAGGGCTATGCCCATATTGTTTTATTCTGTTTAGATGGTTTATTATGGTATAAAATTTGAGGACCATGTAATCTTCTTATACGAGGAGTCCATATATACTCGCGATGAATATATGTTTTTTAAGCGAGAGGTCTAAGTGAACCTCATGAAATAGATGTAGATAAAAATTTTAGTTTTCCGCACTTTTTAACATTTGAAATATAATTACGAATGCGAAGAGGTTAATCTTAGTCCTATGCGAGGACGCTGAAACCATTTACTTCTAGGGGTGCTCCCTGGATGTGAAAAACTTGGTATCAGAGGATGAGGTTGAATATCCCTAGAACGATGTCTCATTAAACCATGTATAGGTAGATTCTTATTCATAATTGTGAAGCGCGCCACACTTATGAATGAGAGACTATGTGATGCTTAGAAACTCTCATCTCCTTGTATTCTTATGTTGTGACTCTAGAATCTTGTTATATGTTTTAACCATAATCTTGTATCGTGGTGATAGGTATGAATACTCAATGATAAACTTCTAGAAGGGACGAGGAAGAAATTGAAAATGTGAGAGTTCAAGACAACCAAGTGCCTCCACATGAAGAAGCTGTTAGGGGTGATCAAGTCCAGATTGTTCTATTCTGTTTATATTGTTTAGTATGAGACATCTCTTATTAAAACTATAATATGTATGTTGTCGATATGTGGAATAAAAGTTGAATATTATTTAATCTTCTTATATGAGGAGTCTATGTGTACTCTCTATGAATATATTATGTTTAAGCTAGAGGTCTAAGTAAACCTCATGAAATAGATGTAGATGAAAAGTTTTAATTTTTCACACTTTTTAACCTTTTAAATATAATGACGAATGCTAAGAGGTAAGTCTTAATCCTCTTCGAGGACGACGACACCGATTACTTCTAGGGAGTGCTCCCCGTATGATACAAAAATTATGTATCAATGATTTACTACATAATCGTTTGCTTACGATCCGACAAGTCTCTATATATTCTCTCCACCCATATCTCTATCTACTCCTCGTTGGTCTCTATGTCCGACTCATCATCTTCTTCATCAACAATGTGTACATCTTCGGTGGTAGCCAGAGTGGTCTCTTAAGTCTCAAGGGCATCAATGTCATTTGTGGATTCAATCAAGTCAGTAAACATTCGAAAGACTACATCTTCGCTCAAGTCAGAGACCTCAAATTTCAAAGTTGTAACCTAAGAGGTCTTCCCATTCATGCTTTCACAAGCCTGAACTCTCGTGGTGAGAGTGTCAATGGAAATCTGAAGAGGGGTGACTGTAGCTAGAATGGAAACAACAATCACAAAAGGGACAACTCACTCGAGTTTTGTATCTCTCACATCAACTGAATGGACTACATGACCTATCTTCAGGACAATAGCCAAACTAATCATTGTTTGTTGGGAGGAAGTAGAGGTATGTGGATCCTTTGAAAAAAAGGTAGAGGTAGAAGTTCCTGAAGGCTTGGATGACGGAGTAGGAAAAGATGCCTCTTCAGGTATTGAGTCAACATTAACCTTCGAGATTGGCTCAACCAGAGCTACCTTCCTCATGCCAGCCTCCATTCTAGTATTTTTTTGCCACAATTTCGCAAGAGGTCAGTGGCGGAAAATGGGGTAACCTCAATGTCTCTTGTATCGTCCTAAGGTACACCAGCTTGCGAGTATAGTTTTGTGATCAATACTGGGAAAGTCAACGACGTGTGTCTCTACTTTTAAATCATGACAAACATTTTCTCTCTCAGTAGTCCTAGGTCGATGCTCCTCTCAGATATGATAGCTCCAAGGAATGCTGTCTTAGGAAGACATAAAGTAGATTCCTTTTAGGATTGCTTTATGGTGGTGCACAAAAACCCTATCCACTTTGCACCAAAAGTGTATTGCCTCTTCACAATAGGGGATACCTCCCAGATCCACCTCTAGGTGGTCTATGAAATCTGTGGAGCCAACCATCTGAGCAAGAGGCAGTCCCTCATATGCGCTCACAAAATGTAGTACTTTATCAAAAGTAGTGTTAATATATTGTCCTGACCAAGGAGTGCCCCCAAGAAGTAACATGGATTACTTGACCTCTCAGAGGTCTTATATAAGTTCATAGTTATCATTCATAACATTTTCATAGGTAAATTTAGCGGAAAATTAAAAAAGCACATCATATACTAGAACATCACTTCCATTATATTGATAAAATATCATATTTACGTAGTTACACTCTAAGTCTCTTTGCCATCATATACTCAACATCATTAGAGTATATTAGGAACACGACCCGTATAACATAAAGTATTGCTAAGCTATTACATAACTTTACATAAAACATGACAAAGGAAATCCTTGAACTTAAGGATCACTTTCCTCGAACTTGTAAAACACATATCAAGCCCTTTACCTAAGAGACATCATTTTAGCATCCATAACCTACACTTTTTGTAAAAAATTAAGAAAAATGGTGTTAGTACAATAATGCACAAAGTATGGCAACCATTCAAGAACATGCCTTTAAAGAGGACATTTACTTTCAAACCTTGCATCATGTATTTTTCTAAAACTTCATAAAACTTGATAAAATAAGCATCATACAATTCATATATTTCCTATAGACATATACAATAGTCATACCATTACATAAATCCATACATTACATTTAAGACACATTTTGCGTCACGTTACACTAACTATTTTTGAGTTACAGTAAGCTTATTCTCCATTCATAGTAAACTCATTCTTTCCTTAACTACTAAACTTCCCGAGTAACCCTCTAATGATACTTGGTGCAATGTATATAAAATGTCCAATTATACTACCCACACTAAAGCGTCACCTCAAATCCACAAGTTAATCATACATAGAACCTTCATTAATTATCAAACATATATACAAATATAAATTAAGGCTTAGCTTATCATGACAATACAAGTTTCACATATAACTCAACATAATGCATAAACCTCATATAAGACATATTCCAAAACATCATGCAAGTCAACCCTACCAACAACAACATAAGACACATTAGTTAACATTACATATTTGGACTTCACTTCATAGGACAACATAATACCTTACTCATAACCTCAATCTAAGACTACTAATGCAATGTACATGTGAAGTACCATAACCTCACATATATTTAGTAAGCTAATATAGAGATTACAAGCATACCATTTACTTCATACATCAACAAGACAAGTACAGACAACTTCATACATGCCAAGTAAGACCTTCGTCACATAGTCAATAAGGTCAACATTATTCATACAAGGTAAGACCACATCCTATAAACTCATTAGGACTCATAGCATGCATATCACCATAACAATTAGACAACACTACAATGTCATACATAAGAAACATAAATACATACACATTCGTTAGAACAACTTCCTAGAACTCCATTCAAGAGCTACTTGTGCAATGCATAAGTTAAGTCCCATACCCTCATTTTTACTAAGAAAGTTCCCTTAAATTATCCTAGTTAGGGTCCATTACATTACTTCCATTTTCCATTTTACTCTAGGGAAACTATAGCCTTAACTGACATTAATTACATGGGTGCTAAACACTGAATCCGGTGTTGTAGAGTCTTACACCAAAAGAAGGTGCTCTACCTTGCCAAAGAACAATTTTAACATCATGCTAGCATATTAGGTGATATAACTTTCTAGATCCTATGGGTCAAACATAGTTTATTGAACTTGGATGCATATATGGAAACCCTTATATGCCAAATGGTGCATTGTAGTTATCCACGTCGTGAGGGAAATGGTGAAGAATCCTTCACTCATTGGGAAGGGGCACCCCTCATCTAAGTTCACTCGATGCTCAGCAAAGTTATCTTTATTGAAAAGCCTTTATTATTATTACTTTATAAAACATAGGCTTTAGGAGATTAACTCCTCATATTCTTAGCTCATAGGTAATAGATGAGAAAGTCCTTTCATCAATGTAAATCATGTGACAAAACCTTTAACATTGACATAGCATATTTAAGCACCATCTAGTTTACGATACCATTGAGAACACCTTTCAATAGACCCTCACTTTACTAGATCATCATGCATGCATCATATATATGTTTTCATGTATGTGTCTACATATATTCGACCAAACCTTTCACATAAACACCCTTAGGCCACACCTGTTCATAATTCACTTCATTCAAGCATAAGTGTATAGGTGTAACTATATGAGCAATCCTTTCATATAAACACATTTAGACACTATGCATATTCATACTTCATCATTTCATATACTTAACATCATAGCATATAACTTATATTCATAACATATTCATGCATTCAAATTCACGTACATAAATTACAACATGGGAACTATCCTATCAAGGCACACATGTACAATGCAAAGACAAGGTACCATAAACCTTTCCATACTAGTACAACTATAAAGTCATACTAGTTAGGGATACGTAGCATACTTCATGTACATATACTTTACATGCATAGTAGTAGACATGAGTGCATATGATTATATCATTTCATTAGACACCATAAACATATACTATTTATAAGCATGCATGAGGTTTAAGTTTGTGTACATTGGTAAACATGATCACATAATGGATATCAACATGAAATTGTGGAATCCACCCTCCTAAGACCACAATTCACATCCATGTATAGACCATACACCACAATTTAGCATAGGAGACAAGATAACTTCAGATTGCATCCAAGACTCCTAACTTTGACGAAGGAGACACATTGATATAGGGGTACATAGGTAGAGGTCATACTACACAAGAATATTCAATTATCAATTATATAGACCACACCTAACCATAACTTAGTCGTGCACATGCTCATAACATTAGCAACACACCCTAGAGCATAACTAGAATGGAAGACTAGGAATAATGCTTAACATTGGGTGATCATCATCACCACACATTCATAAACCATTGCCTTTAAGGAGATGATAACATCACATATACATTGACAATAAGATAAACACCGCAACCGTAAGCTGACCTTACGACACAATGCAATACAAGGAAAATTCAACTAGCAATTCAATAGAAAAGTAGAGCAATACAATAATCTTACAAATTCACCAACCTTTGATCATCATTGATGCATACTCATAATTATTCAATATTAAATGTATAGTGAAGTATCTAAAATTACACTAACATATACGAAATTATGTTTCAACCACCCTAGAATCAAGGTCACATTATGTACACTACCATCAATTATATAGAAGGGGAAGGAATATAGGCCAAACTTTCCAACTGTTGATCTGTATTGATCAATTACCCAACAATTAATCACAATTTACATATAGGAATCTATAACCAATCAATTCATTACAATGTAAACATAATTCTATAATCATCTAATCAAGTTCAAAAGACCCACATTATATCATAATTCGATAATTTGGGAGGATGATGGGTCATCATCAAATTGTATTGAGATTCATATTTAAAACAGTAGATAATAATAAATTTATCATAAACATGATTTTGAAATCAATTTGGGCAAGAAACCATGCCTAGATTGAAAATTGGGAATTTTGGTCTTTGTATCACTTTTGAAATTCTTTGATTGTAATCCTTAGATGAATGGATTACTAAGGATGAAGTATAACCATGCCTTATTGATTAAATATCTATAAAATTGGAGAATAAATTGTTCAAAACTTCATCTTCTAGCTTGAGATTGATTTTTCCTTCAAATGGAGGTTTGAGAGAATTTGGAAGAGAAGATAGCTTTTGGGATTTTGATTTCTTGTTGTGTTTTTGGGTTTTGGCTTGGGAAAGGGGTTATAAGTCATAGAAATATTTTGTAACCGTCCCCCAATTACCCAAAATACCCCCAATCTTATTTTGACTTGTAGACAAGTGAAACTTAACTTTTATTCTCCAAATCTTCGTCGGGGAATAAGTCAGCATCGCGAAACGGTTCCCACATGATTTTTGGAAATAGATTTTGGGGAAGTAGACTCAGCTTTGTGTCACCGACCCGGATAAAAATTTTGGCCTATGGACACCCTAGTCCGTGACGCAGACCTATATCCCCAAGGAACAAAAAGTTGTTGCCTTGGGCAGCTTGTTAGCCCAAGGTTGGGTCTTCTTCAAAGACCCCTAGGGTGGTTCATGGGGAGTCATGCCCAGACATTTTGACCATAAATACACTTGTATACATGTTTGGGTCCTATACTATAGATTTGAGCACCAAAAACACATAACATACCAAGGCACACTAGAATACAGTAGCACGTTTCAAGGTTATCTTTCGAATGCCTTGGACGTTTGACCTCCAAAACCACTTCAAATCAATCATATCTATTGTAAAACATTTTATCGACAAGTTATTAACCTTTTTAGGTACATGTGACGCTGTAGACACGATAGTTCATTTTGAGAGACCATAAAATATCCTCCACTTGGGAACAATCATGCTCGAATGACACTTGGGTCATTTTTAGAACACTTTCAAGGACTCAATGAACAATAGAGAAGATCACAACATTCAACGCATCATCACATACAAGTCAATGTACCAAACTTACAAAGAAAACGAACTTCAGACCATTCTTGCACTCAATGCAAAAAAAGCAAGCAAATCATTATTCACTCACTTTTTAAATGCATCAAACATATTGTTTCTTTTCATGTTCGTAGGAGGAACATACTTCTCCGAATCATAACATGGTCTTTTCATTTCATTTCATTAAGAGCTCAGAATGCAACAACCTTTAACTCAGAAATAGAGAAGTTCAACATCACTCAAGAAGAAAACAACCACTCATACTTCAATGCACATAGATTTGAGTCAAGTAGATCAACAAAGATCCTTATCATTTAGACATAATGCCATGGGAGCAATACTCAACTATACCATGCTTAGTTATATTTATGGAGCATTTACTTACCCTCAACAAATTTACATTTCTTCATGAGATCATACACAAGCAATACACAAAGGTCAATTCATTTTAAATGAGAGATTCTCAACTTTTAACCAAAGCATGCTCATATTTCTTTACTAGTGAAGTCAAAATGGTAAATCACACCATACACATTACAACAATAGGAAGTCATATCACAAAAGTCAATTTCTATCATGACAATAGCCTTCATAAGAAAGCATCAATTTGGGAAAATCTTTTAATTTATAGGCACACAAAAGGACATTGGACATGCATACCTTCACTTTTCAAGAGTGAGCCTATAATCATATTTCCCAAGCATTAAAAGGAACATAATTTTCAAGAGACTCATCACTTCTCATTTAAAGGAGACACAATTTTTCATTGAACCACACATTAAATTTGACATCAAACATGCTTCTTATCTTATCTCATGGAGTAAAATGCACAACTAACATATCAAGATGTACCACAACATGATAAATCATGAAATTGATCAAAAAGCATTTTTTCAAGCAATTTAGTATCTTCAGAACATACTTAATATAATGTCAATTAAGACATACATAACATATGGAGAACATGCAACTTATACTTTTATGCAAGACTCCTACCATGAAGAAGCTTGTAGGAACTCTTTATTTCTAGCTCAAGTAAGAATAAAAGAACAAGATGGGGATATCTACCACCTTACTGCTCACATCATCTCCCACATAGGATAAACCTAATCACATCATGCCCATTAAGACCAAGATAAAAGCAAGTAAAGACCAAACTATATACTCCTCACACAATAAGATTTAACGTTCATTGAGGATTTTCACTCCTAATCTCTTATTAAGGAGCCTACTAACTCCATCATCAAGGGGTGATACCTCAGCATTCATTATTCCTCGAAGACCATGTCATATCCCAAAACAACGCGCTAGAACTTAGGGCCAATCTTGGATTGTAAACGGTGTATTTGAACATTCGGAGGTCTTGTACAAGTCCTTTCTATATCGTTCATCGCATATACATAATAAAAAGTTGTGGGGAATAAAAAAAATTCACAAAACATTAGAATATCTTTAATAACATCTTTCATTAGAAATCATAAATAATATTAAGTCTCAAATTCATCAAAATTATACACAAGAATAATTTGGGACACGACCCATACTAGAAAATATAGAAATACTTAGTCTATTACAATACTTTAAAAATATAAAAAATACATATATTCCCTCGAGTCAATTAAGGACATACTTCACTTTGCTTGAATGACTCTAATATCAATGCTCTCATACACGATCCTTCTCTCCTTTCACCTACACTTTTAGAGATAACAAAATCTATGGAGTTAGTACAAACACTTGTACTAAATATAACATTATGCATAAAATTATGAAAACAGACATTTATTAGTAATATACATCTTTCTGAATTAAATATCATCACATAATCATAAGAATAACATTTAACACCACAGAATAATATAAGATAACATTTAAGAGAATTAATTCATTTTTGAAAAAATGTCACAGTAACATATACTCACTATAAAGTGAATTCCTTCAATGTAACAGTGAAGTGTCTGCCCTTCCCTTTTTACACTTTCTAGCATGTAATTATCCAACAAAAGCTATCCTAAGACTCACTTAATCAAAAAGAAGAGATACCACCCATACACATAACATCTATAATATGACATTTTTCCTCACCCAGGCGATTAAAAGACTTAGTTAAGTAAATCAAGAAGATAACGTCCATGATTGACGTCTTGAAGATTACCTAAATAATGCTTAAGACTACTTAAGGCTTAGATCATGTCCACAAAATCAACATCTTGCGTAACCAGAGTCATCCTTAAGACATATCTAGGTGAGATATGAAGAGACCATATCTATGCCCCCTTCACACCTTAAATAGACAACTCTTAACTACTCTAGATAAGTAGTTATTCATTTAACATACTTTGTTAACTTATGTCATTGCATTCATTAGTTCATTTAAGACTAATTCATCACATAAAGACATTCAAGTAATGGTCTTTGAGAAGTCATAGGGACTCTAACTAACACCTTCAAAGCCTATTATGCAATGTCTAGATAGCGTCTCATACCACCACCTAAACATAATAGAACATCTCTTATGCTAGAAGGTATCCCATATGATGAGAATAGGCAATAACCTACATAGACAATGATATCTAGACATGGAATCAAGAGTTCTATCGTACTCCGATGAGGGAGCTCTACTTGCCAATGGTAGAACTTGGACACTTCCCATGTAGGCACATGGTTAAGGAATATAAAGGGTGTGCTTTGTACTCTAGCCTCATTCTTTAACTAGAACTACTTCCCTTACTATACTCACTCGGTGGTAGCCTTTGCTCTCATAGAGTAATTTACATTCAAGGTACATATAAAGGGGTTCCATAAAAGGTTCATAACCAAAACAAATTTATCCTACCAAACTTGTCCACTAGGGGTACCTTACAATGGCGAAAAGAAGCTCATATTGAATTTCTTAAGGTTTGATATGATGTTGTTCCAGCCAACCAACCTTAATATATCATTCCTTTACTTGAAGGATACCATTACGTCTTTCGACTTCCACATTCATAACCTTACCACTAGGTTAAAGGTTCTACATGAAGGAGTCTATTAAGATCATTTAAGGTCTCACGTCATTCATACATACCCGACTAAGAGGATTTAGCATCCTATGTAAAGATAACACATACCCACATTCATAGATGCATCAAGTAAGGGACACAAGTCAACCAAGACAAGACCCAACATACTGCACTTAAAACATATTAGATGTCATTCTAGTAACACATAGATATAACCATTATCATATATATGTCATCCTATAAAGTACCATATAATCATCAATATGACCATCATAGACTCATATAGTCAAGTAGGAATAACCATGCATGGACCCTAAGATGATACACATAAAGACATAGTCATGATCTGACATGATCATCTAAATAGAATCAATAAAAGAAAACATATACTTTCACATTAATGATCATATATCTAGATATTATCCAACATCACATAAGCATCATAATTACTTCAAGTAGTTGACGACAAGTCCATGATCATCATATTAGTTAAAATAATACCGACAAGGCCACATCAATTGCAAGTAAAGCACATAACACCGCCACCGTATGTGGAACATACCAATAATAACATAATTCAAGTCTAATTAACGTAAAATAATGGTAATCAGCGATGCGTACCACTTCCCTCATTAACACTTCAATACAATGCTAAACCATTCAATTCAATACAATAACGCCTCTACCCATGGCCATGGACATCAATCCAATATAAAAACTATGATAGTCAATAAATTATGGTCAATTCAATATATATTAATCAATATAAACATCCTAGATAGCATTTCAATACAATTATTACATCAATCAATAGCCCATAAAAACTACACTAGAAGTCATAAGCATTATATCAATATTACTTAACCAATAAAGTAGTCAAAACTAGGATTCATCAATTACATTGGTTTATAGTTTAATTGAGTTAAAATCATCAAATTACTATAAATTCAATAATATTGAATGCATAAAAATAATTAATGCAAGAACCTACGGATAGATCATGTAATTGGACAATTTATCTTTGAAAACTATAGAAAACATCTTTGGAAGTTTGGCTCTTTGATGAATAGAGTTTCAAGGATAAAAAACCATACCTCAATGAATATAATTCTTCAATTTTATGAAGAATCTCCACTCAGTTCTCGAATACAACACCTTCCTTGAGTTTGGCTCCAAAGGAGTTCTAGAGAACTTCTAAGGGAATTTGTGTTTTGATTTTGAATAATGAAATCTTCTAAGTGTTTTAGGCTTATACAAATATTTAAAATATCCAATAGACCCTTTAGGAACCTCCCAAAGTCTTATTTGGACTTGGGGTAATTTACAATTTCAACGCTAATATTATAGTGAACCTGTGCAGGAGAACAAGCTCAGAGACGGATGGCCATCGACGGCCCGTCCCTTGACCAATACCATCCTGTTAGTCCGTGGTTGGGGACTGAGGTTGGTCTTTGGGCCCTCCTTCTCTGCACCTAAATACTGACCTACAACAACCCATAGATGAGGTGTGGACTGGCCTACTAGGCGTCGATTCCCTCCATCATCTGGGGATGTCTAGGCACAATCTTGGTTCAATGAAAAGGGTCCTTCCTCAAGAACCCTTGGATTGTCCTTGGGGATGTTTTCCCGGACGTTCATAGCCCAAACATGATTGTATACAATTTTAGGACTACTCATACTAATTTCATCCAAAACGAACACGTAAAACTCAATGAAACATGCCTAGACAAACAAGGTTGTTTCAAGGCAAACCTTTCGAATGTCATGGACGTTCTTTGATGTTTGACTTTTAATCTTCACGAAATATTAAAAAATACCTTTAGAAACAATAATAACTCATATAATGACCTTATATACTCACTAATGACGCATAAACACAAAAAACAACATACCATTCACATAGGTAACGTACTCGTCGAACGTCTTAGTCGTCCCTTGATGTTTGTCTCAATGCCCCTAAACTCTTATACACTGCCTAAATACCATATTTTTGACCATTTTAGGATCTTTTACCATCATTACAAACATGTTAGGCTCTATTTCACCTAAGTCATTTTCGGGATATTACATTCTCCCCCACTTCGACAACATTCATCCTCAAATGACACTTGACACTCTCCGAACAATTCCAAGGATAGAGACTCAATTAGAAATTCATGAAAATACCATATAAAATATCATACAATTAAAACATCTAAGAAAACATCAATTTCACATCACCTAGAGGATCACAACACAACAAGGAACTAGAAGACATTATATAACTCATCAAGCTACAAAACACACATGCTTTATTACATAAAGAAAAAACTCATTTTATATTCAATATCATGATCATATAAATCAGTTCAACAACATTAAAACAATTTTAGACTCACATGTTTCATTCCAAATAGAAAAAACTCATTTTATATTTAATATCATAATCATATAAATCAGTTCTGAAAACATTAAAACAATTTTAGACCAAAGAATGAAATAGTAAAATTTCGAAAGATCTTACACTGAACAGTGCATTACAGTGATTTAGAACATTTATTCAAAAATGCAACTTTTGGGCAATTCATGATAGAAACATGCTAATTTGCAAGATAAAATCACATAAACACATCCTACAAAAAAATCATAAATTCATAAAATGCACAATGCAAAGAATCAATGAAATTCAATTTCAACAAGACCTTAAACATAATGAAACATGCAACATATTTTGACAAATTTCTACTCTCAAGTTTGGGTTTAATAGAAGAGTGTAACATTACGGAAAATATATGTTTAATGAAAATCCCAATAGGTTCTTAAGAATGTTTATCCCGGGTAAATAGGCATCTCAATGCAAAAAATTTAGAAATATTGGGCATATTAGAAAATTATGGGCATAGTAGAAAATGTTGTCTTAGAGAGTGTTAGCGAAATCTTCAAGTATCTATGAGGTTGTGTAATGAATGCACATAAAATGAAGACCCTAAGCTAATTAAAAAGTCTTATTTACAAATAACATGAACTACTAGGCATCCAAGTGTAAAGCCTTGTACCATAACACCTGACGATTTTAAAAGGATTATGTAGATTAAACAGTGCCCAAAGAGAAAGTGAGAATCCTTGGGACAATAAGTAAACCTTCCCAAATGAACCATAACTAATATTTAGTTAGGACAGTGCAACAAACCCATGTTTAAGCATATGTGCAAGACATGTGAAGAAGCTGCCAAAGGAGGGGACAACCCTAACCGAATTCGGTTAAGGTAGTTAGGGGGGAATACATGCACAAGGGACCACTCCAAGTGAGTCCTAACCTTCCTAAAAATTCTAGACTCTAACCTACTGCCCTAAATAACTAAATAACCTAGGACTAACCTATTTGGACCCATTAGTGCACCCGACAACCTAGGACATAAACCGGGTTGACACTAACCTAGTATAAGTTAAAGAGACAACCTACTTAAGGGTAATTTAGTAATTACCATAGGTCACCTAATTAATTAAATTATCCATTAAATTAATTAAATTAAAGGGGTCAAACCGAATTCTTACACTAACCTAGTACAACTCAAGAAATATCCTAGTACTTAACCATGATGGTCCAAAATGTTTAATTTTTGTTTCAATGATTTAGGGGAACTTTAATAGTTATCCTGGTTACCTTAAATTATTAAATTAGACATTTAATTAATTAATTTAAAGGAGAAAAACGAAATTCTTATGAAAAACTTCAGATTTGACCAAGTATTGTGTCTTCCTAGTTCTAGTCAATCTAGGAGGGGATTTTTAGAAATTCGTTAATTAATTTATTTGATTAAATTTTTAAACCCAAAATTTAATGATTCAAGATCAGTTCTTAAACCTAAAAATCACGTTCAAACTCATAGACAAAAAGGACGCAAAAACAGTACGCAAGGAACACAAGAAAAAGGCAGAAAATTTATCGATTTCTCTAGGGCGATTTCAAGGTTTCTTCAAGGTTTTGGTCAAGGTGGTCTTCGTATATTAAGTTCTACATAAGGTATGGGTTTCTATCCTGGACTTCTTTCTCCAAGAGAACTTTCTTTCGAATAATTGAAGGATCTTGAAAAATAGGGTTGTTACCCCTCGTTCTTGACGAACTCCTTTCCCTAGCATCCTTGTTACGATTTCAATGTTGAATAGGTTAGAAATCATGTTTTGGTATGTGGTTATGGCTGATCTTAATGAGTTTGGTTTTTGATTAAAAAATGATTGAATGAATCTATTATCTGGACTTGTTTGATGTTAAGTGTTATTAAGTGAATTTAAAGAATGATACTACGTTAAAGATATGTCTCAAAATGTTATGTATGAATATATTACATTCTGTTGTGCATATTTTCTTTTAATATGACGTTATAAAGATGATATATTCATCAAATACTAATATGATGTTGTTCAAGATGTTTTAAAAAAATTTGGTGCCTAATGTTAGGTTATAAGGTTAGCTAAAAAGTTCTCCGTGAAATCATAATTTGGATAAATGTTTTCCTTATATCAATATAATGGCTAACGATACATTGTCCAAAAGTTATGCATGTAAGTGGCTATAATATTATGTTAAATAATTAATAGATTGTCTAATGGTTCATACATATTAATTTAAATATGAACATACGTAAAATTGGTACATGCCAACAAAAATGGTTATGCAATTTAATATTCAAAGCTTGAGGCCAATGCTAATCATATGCTAATGCTGTGTAGTTAGAGTATCAAATGATAACATAAGAACTTCTAAACTAATTCAATGAACCCATAATAAAGGGCATGCCACTCATAGGGACTCCCAACATGCTCTAAGTGAATGACATATCAACTCATGAAACTCATTGAATGAAGTGCTCATCGTCCATAAACGATGATATGAATCTACTACACTAAAGTAAGTAAGTAACGTGAGTCATAACATAATTTAAGGGGACTAAAGTATGTAAGTGACCATAATTGCGTGTTAAAGGAAGTGAGACAAGTCTCACTTAAACCTAAACTACTATGTTAAAAGAATACTCACATATGAAGGTGTTAGAATGTGTGAGACCGTCTCATTAACACCAAAGGATGATATGTTTACATTTCATCAATGTAAAGTAAGGATGACCAGTAATCAATAGAGTAAGTAAATATCAATCTAGAAGCAATCCTCCATAATGGTTGAGTCAACACTAGAAGATAAAGAAGAAATGAACAATCACGTAATGAGGTGAGTCATTATGTTAATCTATGATGCTAATGAAAATGGGGACAACATGATAAGAGGGCAAGATTAATGGTGATACAAGTATCAACCAGGCATAAGTAAAGGTAACTAAAAGTACTCACCTAAGAGAGTGTTGAATAAAAAGAGACAAGTCTCAATCGTACTCTATATGTAAGTGTATGGACAATTCACACTTAATACTAATGATGAGATAACAAATCATCTAATGAGAAATGATTCCCTCGTGCAAGAAGCAATCTTCCATGATGTATGAGTTGAATGTAATGGACTTCTATACTGAGCCCCGATAGACAAGCAATGAGCGGTGATCCCTTCCTTCGAGAAGGGCAGAGGTTTACGTCATTCTCATGAGATGAGATTGTCCAGAATGCCAAGTATGGGTATCCTTATACATACTAGTGTTTGAACATATACTGCCAATATAGAGATCTACCAGGGTTCGACTCCCTATATACGCTAGCATGTTCGGGTCACTTTCGCTGGTGACTATACCTCTTTTCGGTGTGGGGCAAACACTGGATTTATTGATGTTCACATGATATATGTCGGTTAAGGTTAAAGTTCCCAAATGACTAATGAAGTCATCCTCAAAGTATGAAAGACAATGATATGAACGATACGAAGGTGTTTTTGCATCACAATCAGGAGGTCAAATCAGATTCAAGTAATGACATTATGGCATTCTTGATGATTGCACTTCATCATCCGGATGAGAGTCTTAAAATTCATCCTAGGTATAGTTTGTGTTTACATCAGCCTAAGAATGAATGAAATTAATAATGTGAAATACGAATGAACAAAATAAACAGACTCTATATTTGCTAAAGAAGGCCCTCGGGTTGAGGTACCATATATTGGGACCTCATTTGTGATGTCATAATGCTACATAACCGATTCCAAAGACTCTTGTATATGAAATGTATTATATATAAAACATGAAAAATCACTGCATGATCAATAGAGAATTGCTTATGAAAGGTAATGAATATATCGTGTAAGAACGACTCACTATAATGTAGGGAAATCATTCCTTAGTCCTTGGATTATTTACATCGATTCATTGTGGGTATGCGACTACAATGAATCATTGAACTTGTAAGTAAAACATAGGACCAAAATAATTATTGAACTACATAATAAGAAGAAGAAAAAGACTGAAAAATAATCTAAGTGTACAAAAAGGAGCTCTCGGCCTAAAATAATCAAAAATCTCAAATCTTCGCCAGAAATGTTCTAAAATTATGTTGATCATACTAATGTTTTGTAATCATATAGAAAATTATTTGTGTGCTTTGAATTATTTAAAATACATCATATTTATACCACAATTCACAACTAACGATTTAAGAAAGTCTAGTGACTAGGCTTTCCAGAAATAGCATGTTGTTTAGGAAGAGCTTTCTTTGATCATGCATAGTATTATTTGTATATGTGCATACACCCATACATAGTACAAGTGGTGTAGTACCCCTAATATTTACTATTTTATGGATGCAGGTCAAGGAACAGATTGATGACTCTTTCAACGGTTTGGACATCAGCGATTCTGCTGACCATTTGGTATGTCCTCTTGATTTCGAGGATGCTATAGTTTTAGTATAGCCTTAGTTTTTGACAAATCTAGTGGATGTTTTCCCTAGACTTTATTTTGTAATTTCTTTTTGAAGCTTTTGTAATAAGTTCGTGTTTAGAAAATGTATTTATGATATATTCTTGTTCTGTTTTGAACTGATTCTTATGATAGATGGTTGTTACATTTATGTTGATCTTAGTATATGATGAATTATTGAAATAACTATATAAAGTCTATGTATACTTCATACATTTAAAAGTTTTATATTTTCCGCTAAAATTAACCGTATGAATGTGATGAATGCAAGATTAGGCTTGTCTGCGACCTCTGAGGGGTCAACGACGCCGGTTGCAATTCTGATTCCAAAATCTGGGTCGTGACAAACTTTGTATCAGAGCATGAGGTTAAAGTACCTAGTAACTAAATCTCAACACAACCATGTTACGTAGTTTCTAGCTTACGTTTGTGAAGCGCTCCACAAACATGACTTAAAGACTACGCGATGATAGGAAATTCTCCCTTCTTCTACTCTTTATCGTGCTATCTAGAGCTTTAACACTTTGTGTCAATATAAGTATCTAACTTCCTTATTGTGTGAATGCGTAGAATAACACAAACAACAATTAGGATGACCAAGTGGTCTAAGGAGCCAGGCTCAAAATCTGGCCTTCCCAGGAAGGGGCCATAACGAAAATGTCAAACGTGGAAGAAAGACATGTGGTGAGTGTGGTTGTTCGCATGGAGGTGAATGAATGGTAATGTCTAAAAGGCTGTTATGAGGATTGATGAGGAGGAGAAGGATCAGTTGGCTACATACCAACTAAAGAAATAAGTGTTATGCTATAATAGACTACAGAAACATTGTAGTAAGGCTTCAGTTTCCAAATTAGTTGTGCTAAAATAAGAAGGGAATGGTTCAAATCCAATAGTCCAAGGCAGATGCTCAGCCTCGGCCAAATGTTGTAGTCGAACCCCCCCAAAAGAAACCGGCTCTATGCGTTGAAAGGAAGAGAGGAACAAGGGAAGTCCACGGATGTGGATCATGGTAACTTGCTTGTCTTCTCCTTTCATGTTTATGCATTATTAGATCAAGGATCTACCTTATCTATGGTAACTCCTTTTGCGGCTAATCAATTTGACTTACTTCCTGAGATCATACATGAAATGTTAATAGTTAGTACTCCTATAGGAGACAGTGTTAAGGACAAAGGGGTACGTACAGAAATAGATGGCTTAGTGGAAAGTCCCTTTCAAA
Organism: Solanum pennellii; assembly: GCF_001406875.1. Lineage (NCBI taxonomy): Eukaryota > Viridiplantae > Streptophyta > Magnoliopsida > Solanales > Solanaceae > Solanum > Solanum pennellii. The sequence continues at coordinate 36,241,137 of NC_028646.1, forward strand.
TTAAGTTGGCCTCAATAGATTAAAATCTTAAGGCAAATAAGATGTTACCTAAGAGGTTAGATATAATATTCTTTAGTCTGGTTTATGTTAAGAAGCTCTAAGTTTAAGCGTTTTAGTGGATTTCATGTGGTAAGTCCCTAATCGTATGTCTTATATTAGCATTGTGTGAGTTAAACGAAGTTATGTTGCATTTTATGTTGCTGTTTTTGTGTAGCATAGGCATGTTTTCTGTGTTGCATGATTTGTGATGTGCATTAATTTAAGTGTTATTGAGAAGGAAATTCCTCACTCTCAAATATGAAGCTTTAAACAAGCTTGAAAGATATGCATCATCCAAATTAGTGTGAAGCAGATATTCACAAAAGAGAAATGTTTAAGTATGACAAAGTAACATTCGAAAGTCACCTCTTTGTTTAAATGATGTGTAAGTGTCATCGGGTACGAATGTTCCTAATGGGGGGATAATGTAACATTCCGGAAAATCATACGTTTAAAGAAAATCCCAATAGGTTCTTAAGAATGTGTATCACGGGTAAATAGGCATCTCAATACCCAATATTAAGAAATATTGGGCATATTAGAAAATTATGGGCATAGTAGAAAATGTTGTCTTAGATAGTGTTAGCCAAATTTTTAAGTATCTACGAGCTTGTGTAATAATGTACCTTAAATGAAGACCCTACGATAATTAAAAAGTCTTATTTACAAATCACATGAATTACTAGGCATCCAAGTGTTAAGCCTAGTACCATAACACATGACGATTTTAAAAGGATCATGTAGATTTAACAGTGCCCAAAGGCATAGTGAAGATCCTTCGGACAATAAGTAAACATTCCCAAATGAACCACAAAAATAGTTAGTTAGGAAAGTGAAACCAACCCATGTGCAAGCATATGTGCAAGACATGTGAAGAAGCAGCCAAAGTAGGGGACCACCCTAACCGAATTCGGTTAAGGTAGTTAGGGGGGAACAACGTGCACAAGGAACCACTTCATGTGAGGCCTAACCTTCCTACAAATTCTAGACTATAAGATAATACCCTAAATAACTAAATAACCTAGTACTAACCTAATTGGACTTATTAATGCACCCGACAACCTAGGACCAAAACCGGGTTTACACTAACCTAGTACCTAACCTAGGATGGTCCAAAAGGTTAGTTATATTCTTAAAAACTTAGGGGTACTTTATCAATTCCCCTAGGTTACCTATTAATTAATTTATCAAATAAATTAATTTATTTAAAAGGGATCAAAACTGAAAATAAATAGAAAATTTCCAGATTTTGATTAAAACAAGAAAAAGACAACCTAGTACCTAACCTAGGATGGTTCAAAGGATTAGTTAGTTATAACGACTTAAGGGTAATTTAGTAATTACCATAGGTAACTTAATTAATTAAATTATCCATTTAATTAATTAATTTAAAGGGGTCAAACCGAAATTCTTACACAAACCTAGTACAACTCAAGAAATATCCTAGTACTTAACCAGGATGGTCCAATAGGGTTAATTTTTGTTCCAATGATTTAGGGTAACATTATTAGTTACCCATAGGTACCTTAATTAGTTAAATTAGACATTTAATTAATTTATTTATAGCAACAAAACGAAATTCTTAGGAAAATTTTCAGATTTGACAAACTATTGTGTTTTCCTAGTTCTAGTCAATCTAGGAGGGGCTTTTTATTAATTAGATAATTAATTTATTTAATTAACATAATAAAATCTATGTTTAATGAGTCAATATAAGTTCTTAAACTTAAAAATCACGATCAAACTCATAGAAAAAAATGAAAGAAAAATAGTAACCAACGAATGCAAGAAAAAGGCATAAATTTTATCGATTTCTCTAGGGTGATTTCAAGGTTTCTTCAAGGTTTCATTCAAGGTGGTCTTCCTAGATTAAGTTATACATAAGGTATGGGTTTCTCTCCTGAACTTCTTTCTCCAATATATTCTTTCGAATGATTTAAAGATCTTGAAAACTAGGGTTGTTTTTCGTCGTTCTTGTCGAACTCCTTTCCCTAGTATCCTTATTACGATTTCAATGTTGAATAGGTTAGAATTTATGTTGTTGGTATGTGGTGATTTCCGATCAAATTGTGTATGGTTTTTGATTAAATAATGATTGAATGAACAGATTAATTGGATTAGTTTGATGCTAAGTGTTATTATGTGAATTAAAAGAATGATACTATGTTAAAGATATGTCCGAAAATGTTATGTATGAAGATGTTACGGTTTGTTGTGCACACTTGCTGTTAATATGACGTTATAAAGATGATATATTCATCGAATTCTAATATGATTTCCAAAATGTTTACAAAAAAGTTATGCCTAAAGTTATGTTATAAGGTTAGCTAAACAGATCTCCATGAAATCATAATTTGAGTGAATGTTTGCCTTATGTCAATAAAATGGATAACGATACATTGTCTACAAGTGATGCATGTAAATGGCTATAATATTATTTTAATTAATTAAAAGATTGGCTAATGGTTCATATATATTAAATTTAAATATGAACATACGTAAAACTGGCACATGCCAACAAAAATTGTTATGTAGATTAATATTCAAAGGTTTAGGCCAATACTAATCATGTGCCAATCTTTTATAGTGACAGTATCAAATGATAATATAAGCTCTTCTAAACTAATTCAATGAACTCATAATCAACGGCATGCCACTCATTGGGACAACTCCCAACATGTTCTAAAAGAATGACATATGAACTCATGAAACATATTGAATGAAGTGCTCATCGTCAATAAACGATGATATGAATCTACTACACTAAAGTAAGCAAGTAACGTGAGTTATAACATATATAAAGGGGTCTACAATAAGCAAGTGACCAAAATAGGGTGTTAAAGGAAGTGAGACAAGTCTCACTTAAACCTAAGCTACTATGTTAAAAGAATACTCACATATGAAGGTGTTAGAATGTGTGAGCCAGTCTCATTAACACCAAAGGATGATATGTAAGGAAAATTCACATTTCATCAATGTAAAGTAAGGATGACCAGTCATCAATAGAGTAAGTAAATCTCAATCGAGAAGCAAGCCTACATAATGCTTGAGTCAACACTAGAAGATAAAGAAGAAATGATCGTACACGTAATAAGGTGAGTAATTATGTTAATCAATAATGTTAATGAAAATTGTGACAAAATGATAAGAGGATATGATGAATGGTGAGACAAGTCTCAACCAAGACTAAGTAAAGGTCACTAAAAGTACTCACTTCAGAGAGTGTTGAATATCAAGAGTCAAGTCTTTATTGTACTATATATGTAAGTCTAATGACAATTCACAATTAATACTAATGATGAGATGAGAAATCATCTAATGACTAATGATTCCCTCATGATAGAAGCCATCTTCCATGATGTATGACTTGAATGTAGTGGAACTTTTTACTGAGCGCCGATAGGCTATATATGAGCGGTGATGCCTTCCTTCGAGAAGGGTGGAGGTTCACGTAACTCTCATGAGATGAGATTATCCAAATTGACAAGTATGGGTATCCTTATATCTAATAGTGTTTAAACATATACTGCCAATATAGAGATCTACTAGGGTTCGACTCCCTATATACGCTAACATGTTCGGGTCACTTTAGCCGGTGATTACATTTTTTTCGGTGTTGGGCAGACACTGCATTTCATGATGCACATATGATCTACGTCAGTTAAGGCTAAAGTTCCCAAAGAGGGAATGAGGCCAGCTTCAAAGTAAAAGATAATGGAATGAACGATTTGTAAGGTGTTTGTGAAAGACAATCAGATGGTGAAATAAGATTCACGTAATAACATTAGGTCATTCTTGGTCATTCCACTTCATGATCCCGATGAGAGTCTTAAACTTCATCCTTGGTATAGCTGGTGTTTACATCAGCCTATGAATGAATGAAATGAATAATGTCAAGTACGAATGTACGAATAAAGCAGACATTGTATTTGATAAAGAAGCCCCTCGGGTTGAGCTGCCATATGTTGTGCCCTCACTTGAGAAACATGAAAGTAATGAAATCAATGGCATGATCAATAGAGAATTGCTTATGAAAGGTAATGAATATATAGTGTTAAGAATGATTCACTATAAGGTAGGGAAATCATTTCTTAGTCCCTGGATTTCTTACATCGATTCATTATGGGTATGGGACTATAATGAATCATTACACTTGTAAGTAAAACATTGGACCAAAAGAATTATTGAACTACACAACAAGAAGAAGAAAAAGACTGAAAAATAATTTAAGTGTACAAAGAGGAGCTCTCGGCCTATGAGAATCAAAAATCTCAAATCTTTGCCCGAGTTGTTCTAAAATTATGTTGATGACACTAATGTTTTGTAATCATACATAAAATGAGTTTTGTGCTTTATAAAATACATCATATTCATACCTCAATTCACAACTAACGATTTAGGAAAGTCTAGTGACTAGGCTTTCCAGAAATAGCATTTTGTTTAGGAAGAGCTTTCTTTGATCATGCATAGCCTTATGTGTATGTGTGAATACACCCATACTTAGTACAAGTTGTTTACTAACCCTTACTATTAACTATTTTATATATGTAGGTTAAGGGGCAGATTGACGACTCTTGCAACGGTTTGGACATAGTGTTTTTCCAGACCATTTTGTAGGTCCTCTTGATTTCGAGGATGCTATAGTTTTATTCTAGCCTTAGTTTTAGACAAAGCTAGTTGATGTTGTTCCTATAGGTTCTTGCGTACTTTTATTTCGAAGATTTTGTAATAAGGTTGCGTTTGACAAATGTATTTATGATATATTATTATTCTGTTTCTAATTGATTCTTATGATAGATGGTTGTTACATTTATGTTGAGATTATTATATGATGAATTCATGAAATAACTATATGAAGTCTATGTATACTTCATACATTTAAAAGTTTTAAATGTTCCCCAAAAATTAACCATATTAATGTGATGAATGCAAGATGAGGCTTGTCTGTGAGCTCTGAGAGGTCAAAGGCACTGGTTGCGATTGAGATTCCATTATTCGGGTCGTGACAAAGAGATGAAACAATTAACCAAAATTCCTTTACTTACAATAGTCTCCAACATAGAAGGAACACAAAATACTAAAGAAACACACGAACTTACCATCATTCTTCATCCTCATTCGGCTTTGATCATTTAGTCCGGTGTGCATTGAAATTCTACTTATTTGGAGCATCATTCTTTAGAACCTTAGGAGCAACTTGTTTAATATCTCATCCCCTATAATAAATGGTAGGATAATATCTCACCTTGAGTCCTTCTTTACCACAACAAAAGCAACTCCCGATACCTTTTAGGTATTCCCTATAGTGTCTCTTTCCACAAGTGACACATGTAGGTTTTCCATTTTGACAACCACCTCCTTTCTCCAATTTCACATTAGCACTCCTAGGTTTTTCTTGAGTTTGACCCCTCTTATTAAACCTAGATTAACCTTGATCACTTGAACCACTTCTTTTCAAGTTCCTAGCAATCCTTCCTAGTTTAGACTCCTCAATTGATTGTGCATACACCATGAGTCTAGCTAGGGTCATATCATCATGTAACATGGTCGTACGTCATTCCTCCCTCACTAGATCGACAACACCCGTCACGAATCTACTCATGTCATACCTCGAATTAGACAAAAGGGATGGGGCATGTCTAGAATAATTGAGAACTTTACAGAGTATTTATCAACACTCATATTGTCTTTCTTGAGATTGATAAACTCCTCTACCTTAACATCCCTCCTCTCACTGGGAAATGACTTTATAAGAAAATCTTCCATAAATTATTCCCACTCAATAGTATCCGAATCCACCGGCTTATTATCCTCATTGAGTGTACCACATTTGAGAAACATCCCTCTATTGATATGAAGCTAACGCCGCATTCTCCGTATAAGTCACCCTCATGGCGCTCAACACCTTGTACACTCCATCTAGGAACTCTTGGGGATCCTCTCCCACCTTAGAGCCAAGAAATATAGGAGGATTCATCCACATAAAGTCACTCAACGTAGAACTCATAGTGATCTCCACAACATTCATCCTAGGCACCATACTCAAATTTTCTTTAGAAGTCATGGCTTCGGCTACAGTAAGCAAAACGTCTCTAATATCACTATTACTAAACTTCGGGGGAACCACCGAAATATCATTACCTCCTCCCACAATAAGTACCTTATCATCTTGGGAACCTTGAGCACCTTAAGGAACCTTCTCAACCTGCTAAGCTTGAGGAGGAATTTCCTCATTCACATCATTCTCTTCAACTCTCCTGGCCGGTGTCTTCCTCGTATTCATCTTCCTAGAAACACAAGGAATACTATAAGAAAAGAGTACTCATAACTTTTACTCTATGGCACGATATAGGAGTAGAAAAGAAGGGAAAATCTATCGTCCTATAGCCTCTTGCCCACAGATGTGTCGTGACCCACACCGATGGTTAAGATTCAATCAAATCTGACATGATAAGACATTTTGATTCCCAAGACTAGTTTCATAAACTATTCTCTGATTCCAAGCTTGTAACATCCTGAAACTACACCCTAAAAGTTAGGGATAATCTCGGATTGCAACCGGCTTACTTGACCTCTGGGAGGTCTTGTACAAACCCTTTTCGTATCGTTCATGCATATACATAATGAAAAGTAGTGTGAAATTAAAACATTTCACAAAACATTAGAATATCTTTATTAATATCTGTCATTAGAAATGATAGGAAATACTAAGGCTCAATCTGATCAAACTTAGACACGAGAATACTTTGGGACACGGCCCATAGTTCAAAATATAGAAATACTTAGTCAATTACAATACTTTGATACTAAAAGACATATATGTATGTCCTTGAGTCAATTGAGGACATACTTCGCTTTGCTTGAATGACTCTAGAATTCAAGCTCTCCTTCACGATCCTCCTCACCTTTAAACTACACCTTTAGAGAGAACAAAATGTATGGAGTTAGTACAAACACTTATACTAAGTATGACATTATGCATAAAATCATTAAAACGGACATTTATTAGAAATATGCATCTTTTTAACTTAAATATCATAACATAATAATAAGAATAACATTTAACACTTTAGAATCATATAAGATAACATTTAAGCGATTTAGTTCATTTTTGAGAAAACATTACAATAACCTATACTCATTTAACAGTGAAATGTTTTACACTCACTTAAGCAACACAAAGAGAGACCACCCATACACCTTCTCTAAGCATGCCTAAATAATCCTCAAGACTATTCATAATGAGACACATACACGCTTACAAGATACCAAAATACATATCATGTATAATATGACATTTTTCCTTACCAAGTCTATCAAAAGACTTAATTAAATCAAAAAGATAACGTCCATGATTTACCTCTTAAAGACTACCGAAATAATCCTTAAGACTGCCTAAGGATTAGATGATGTCCACATGATCAACATCTTCTGTAACTACAGTCATCCTTAAGACTTATATAGGTAAGATACGAAGTGACCATTCTTATGCCCAATTCACACCGTAACTAGACAACCCTTAACTACTATAGATAAGTAGTTATTTGTTTAACATACTTTATTAACTTAAGTCGTTGTAATCATTAGTTCATTTAAGAATCATTCAACACATAAAGACATTCAAGTTATGTTCTTGGACAAGACCTAGAAACTGTAACTAACACCTTCAAAGACTATTATACAATGTTTAGATAGCGTCTCATCCACTGCAAAAACTTTATAAAACTTATCTAATTCTAGTAGATATCCCATATGATGAGAATAGACAATAATTGACATAGACCATTATAGCTAGAAATCGAATCCATAGTTCTATCCTACTCCGATGAAGGTGTTCTACTTGCAAATGGTAGAACCTCGACACTTTCCATGTAGACACATTGTTAAGGACTATGAAGGGTGTACTTTGTACTCTAGTCTCATTGTTTAACTTAAAGTACTTCCCCTACCATACTCACTCGGTGCTAGCGTTTGTTCTCATAAATTAATTTACTTTCAAGATTCAAATAAAGGGGTTCCATAGCAAGTTCATAACCCAATCACATTTATCCTACCGAAGAGGTCCATCAGGACTACCTTACAATGGTTACAAGAAGCTCATAATGAATTTCCTAAGGTTTGATATGATGACATTCCAGCCAACCAACCTTAAGTCTATCATTCCTTTTCTTGAAGGATATCATTAAAGCTTTCGACTTCAACATTCATAACATTACCACTAGGTTCATGGTTCCACAAAAAGGTCTCTCTTAACATCATTTAAGGTCTCAGGTCATTTCACACATACAATACCAAGAGGCTTTAGCATCCTAATTCAAGACATCTCATATTCACATTAATACATCCATCAAGTAAGGGACACAAGTCAACTAAGAAAAGACCCAACATACTTCACTTAACACATATTACATGTAATTCTAGAAACACATAGAAATAATCATTATCATCTTTAGGTCATACTATACATTACCATATCATCATCAATATGACCATCATAGACTCATATAGTCAAGTAGGAATGACCATGCATAAACCCTAAGATTGTACACATTAAGACATTTTCATGGTCTAACATGATCAGCTAAATAGCATCAATAGAAGAACACATATACTTTCACATTACTTATCATGCATATAGATATTAATAAACTTCACATAATCATCATAATTACTTTAAGTAGTTGCCGACAAGGCCATGATCATCATATTACTTAAAATTATGCCGACAAGGCCATATCAATTGCAAGTAAAGCACATAAAATTGTCACCAAAAGTGGACCATGCGAATTACAACATAATGAAGTGTAATTAGCATAAAATAAAGGAAATCACGTCAACGTACCACCATTCCCTCCTCAACACTTCAATCCAATGCTAAACTATCCAAATCAATACTATAAGGCCCTTACCTATGGCCATGAACATAAATCAAATATAAAAACCATGATACTCAATAAAACTAGGTCAACTAAATATATATGCATTAATCTAATAAAATCTAGATATCAATTCAATACATTTATTACATCAACCAATAACCCATAGAAAACTACACTAGAATTAATAAGCATTATACCAATATTTCTTAACCCATAAAGCAATAAAAAAATAGAGTTCATAAGATAATTGAGTTAAAATATCAAATTAGGAACAATTTAATAAATATTCAATGCTTAAAAACATTTAATGCAAGAACCCATTGATAGATCATGAAATTGGACAATTAATCTTTGTAAACTTCAGAAAACATCTTTGAAAGTTGGGCTCCTTGATGAATAGAGTTTTAAGGATCAAAAACCATACCTAAATGAATATAATTATTCAATTTAATAAATAATATCCACTAAATTCTCCAATCCAAGCCCTTCCTTGAGTTTTAGCTCCAATAGACTTCTACAGAATTTCTTAGAGAATTTGGATTTTTATTTTGAAGAATGAAATCTTATATGTGTTTTAGGCTTATAAACAAATTTAAAATACCCAAAATAAAATTCAGGAACCTCTCAAAGTCTTATTTTGACGTGGGATGAATTTAAAATTTCACCCCTAACATTATAGTGAACCTGCGCAGGAGAACAGGCTCACATACGGATGGTCATTGATGGACCGTCCCTTGACCAACGGACCATCTTGTTTGTCCGTGGTTGGGGATTGAGGCTTGTCATTGGCCCATCCTCCCTAACACCTAAGTAATTACCTAAGACAACCCATCTACGGGGCATCAACTGGCACACTGGGCGTCAATTGCCTCCGTTGTTTGGGGTTGTCTAGGCAGTCTTGGCTCAATGAAAAAGGTCCTTCCTTAAGGACCCTTGGATGGTCCTAGGGGATGTATGCCCAGACGTTTCCAGCCCAAACATGATTGTATACGAGTTTAGGATCTGTCACATGAATTTCATCTAAAACGAACACGTAAAACTCTACGAAACTTGCCTATATACACAAGGTTGTTTCAAGGAAAACCTTTCAAACGTTATGGACGTTCTTTGACATTTGACCTCCAAACTTCATGAAAAATGACACACTTCCTATATACACCATAATAACTCATCTAATGACCTTATATCCGCATGAATCACGCATAAACACATAAAACAACAAATGAGGCACATAGGTGACTTAGCCGTCGAACGTCTTAGTCATCCCTTGCACCTAAACACTTAGACACTGCCTCAATACCATATTTTAGACAATTTGAGGACCTTAGACCATGATGACAAACATGTTAGGCTCTACTTCACCTAAGTCATTTTCGGGATCTTACATTCTAAGACCAACACCTAAAGGAAATCCATGTCAATTAAATTAGCTCATACTACTTAAACACATAAGGTCTAAATTATACCATAAACTCCAAGGATGATAAAAACTTAGGGGAAACAATAGAAGAGACTTATCCATAAGGCCTCTTTATATTATTTTATTCATATGCAAGGTAACTTTTAGGTCATTTCAAACCACATTATAACCTTTGGAGAAAACTTCCCACCAATAATACCTATGTAAAACCTAAGCATCTCCTCAATTGGTCATAGTCAAGATCAACAAAAAAAGGCAACTCACCACTTTAAATTAGGTCAACATCACTTCTCTCCTGCTATTGGACGTTTAAAGGATACATACATCATTCTAAGTAAACCTTAGGCAAAAGCGTATTCCCTACTTGTGCAATAAAACCTTTTCTTCGCATTTCACTACTATTGGAATAGATTCACAAGGAAAGTAGTCAACTAATCGTAACCTTTCTCCCATTACTAACATACTACAATCACTTTACAAGGTAAGAACAATTACTTTACTTCTATAATAACGACTATACAAAAGACTTCAATCCACACAAGGCAACTATAAAGAATCACCAACATAAAAAGGCAACATTTGACCCATTTCACATAAACAAAGGCAACATGCATCTTTAGCTATTTAACAAACTTCTTCAAAGCATTTCAAACTCAAAATACAATATAGATTCAAAATACCTCCACTAGCTTTATACTCTAAAAACACATAAATATAGATTCAAAATACAAGGATGCAATAGCACAAAAAAGACTAGTTTCCGGGCGTCTTAGTTGCCTTTTGATGTTAGATTTCAGAACTCTATTAAGATGACTTCACAATATATTTTTAACTATTTTAGAAATTTATTAACTGAAGAAATTCATGTGAAGCTTTAATGTATTCTTGTTCATTTCAGTGTCGTAACAGCTTAGGACCGAGTGGATATGGTATGAGATGGGTACTCAACCATAAGTTGAGGCAGGGTACCTATTAGAAATCTTTTGATGTGGATACCTATCCATGAGTTGAGGTTGGGTGTCTATTATAAAATTTTAGATCACATGATTATGTGCCCACATAGGTCTACATAGTGGATCCACTTAAGCTAAATATCGATTTTACTTAGAAAAGTAGACCACCACTTTAAGGTGTGGGGTTCTATGACACCGGATTCCATGATTTTGCTCTCATGGTGTATGTTGGTTCAACATTTTTTTCCAATCATGTGTATGTGAATTGTAGTTTCGTGATAAGTTCTATTAATTGTGCATAGTAGTATACGATTCTATCGATGCATTGCATGAGTAGGATTTGAGAACGAAAAAATGAATTCTCTGAGGTCTTAATGACTTATTAATGAATAAGTATTTATTAAATTAATTTGTTCCAAAGGAAGTTAAACAAAAACATGTCAGCGACGTCTGCGTGGCGTTTGAGGCGGTGGTTGGCGGACGACATGGGTGTCTTGCGGGCATAGTAGGCGTGTTGCATGGGCGCTTGATGGAATGCATGGCTTGTCCGTGCTACGACGTATGGATGAATAATATTTTCTAGCAGGTTTATTGCAATTACGCATGATTTACATGGATTGTACTTATGCTTTACTTTCCTTCCTTTACTTTATGACTATGAAATATTTTGTTTCTATGATGGCTCAAAAGAGTACTTCGTGTGACCAGCATTATGATGCTACTCATACATTGATAAAGTATGACTTAGAGTTCTCTTATATGATGATCACAATGTGATGTTACGACTCATGTAATGTTTATGTCTCTTATGAATGAGCAATGTGGTAAATATAAAAAGGTTGAACGATATGTTCACTTTGAGTGACCTTAAGGTTGTACCTATTGTGGATAGTGGTATGGGACGTCATTCATACATTGAATAAGGTATACCTTGAGGGTTACTTGAGGTTAATGCTTCATGTGAAGGTAATGGTTACATGTTGAGTATGTCCTAATGTGAATAAATGACTGGTACATTGTTTAAGTTTGAATATTATGCCTTTTATGGTTGTGTTCATTATCTTTTACCGAAAAGCATATACATGCATTTCAAGAAAAAAATTCCCCTTTAAAGCATATTTTTGCATGGTCATCATATTTAGTACTTATTTGTGCTAACCTATATTTCTTCATGTTTTACTACAACTATAGGTTCCGACAAGTGATTTTTCTAGCTAGATTGAAGTGCTTGGATTGCTATTCTCAATGATTTTTGTATGTCCTCATGGATTCAAAGATGAGAACTTTTACGCTTTCCTTTTTATTCATGTAATAGAAAATTCTAGTCTTTTCGATTGTAAAGGGTCTTGTCCCTACTTTAATTTCCATGTCTTGGTTAGATGGACATGTGAGAATTAGACTTCCACTATGAATTTTCAAGTATCTCTTTCAAATGAAAGTTTTTGATATTTCAGATTTAATTGAGTTTCAATTCCGCCCTTTTTCTATATCGAATGGAATGAAATGTTATGAGACTTTTTATAAAGCTATTTGTAGTCTTGTATGTTGTGTTATGACGAGGGTGTGTTCTCAAGGCTTGATAAGAAGCTAGCAAATTCTACTGATAGACAGACATATATGTTTGAGGCCACCATTCCTGGAATGATCAAGAGAGCCCTTTCTGATGCTATGGCACCATTGAGTTTTACCATTGATGCCCTTTATGCCAGATAACAATTTGTGAGACAGGACCAGGGGCCATTGAGAAGGTGACAACACTAAATGTCGTTATTGCTAAGCTAAGCAGAGATGTGGACCACCTATAATCCACTAACATGTCGGTGATTTTATAGAAAATAGAGATCTCTTATGTGCAAATTGATCCAAATGTGGCTCCGTCTTTCACCGGAGATGAGGTTCGAATCGAGTGGATAGCTGGTGCACAGTCTGATGCGAAAACAAATAAGGAGCTGCTTGTTGTGTATAACGATGCATCTTATGAGGGACTTATGTAGATTAAGGAGGGCATGGTATATGCACATGGGGATTTGGCAGACACACCTTTAGTTGAGTCCACTAAAGTTGATATTCGTGATGTTGCACCAGTTACTGATGCCCTAATAGATGGAGTGGCTTGTTATGTAGGACCTTCCTTTAACTCCCTCGCTTTCATTTCTATAATCTATTGGATGTTTTATTCCATTTGTCGACAAATAGCTTTTTTTATGGGAGGGTGAGGTATTTCCATACCTACCTCTTACGAATACTTTTTTTGCTATATATTGTATTTTGTTCTTTATTTGTGTTTTGGCATTGTGTTTGTGAATATTTGAGTTTCGAGTTCCTTGTTTAAAATAAAATGGATTTTTACCCTTCCTGAAATTACTCTCCACCTCTTCATTTTGTTTGAATGTCGTTGTTGTTGTGCATATTTGACTATCAGTCTGGATTTACTGCTCACTTAAATAGTGCTCTCAATAAAAAAATTAATGTGTGGCTACGATAAGGACAAATGAAGTTACATAGATAATATGTGAACTTTTTGAATCTCATTCTGACTAGCTTATTATTGAGTTGATTCTTTTGTGAAGAACATTTCACAATAGATAAAGTATTAAGTCTTCTTTTATGTTTGTTACAACACCTTTTGTGATGATCTTACCGTGAACCATGTGCAACGACCCCTAAAATTTAACATATTTTTTCAATTGACTAAGTGATTCAAACTGTTTAAATGAACTTAGGAAATAATTTTGAAGAGTGTAATATTTTTAGATTATACCTATTTTATGGCCAAGTTTGTGTGTGTGAACGCTACTTCAACCCCTTTGAGTCTTTCCCTTTTACTGGAAGAAAGTTGAGGAAAGAATACCTCTCGCTACCTATTTACCTAGAATACTCATGAAGTGTTATGTGTTAGAATAACAAACTTAAGACCAAAGCCTAAGTTTGGTGTGTGGAGAAATGAGATGGAAAATAAAGAAATGTGAAGAGTTGATTTAAACATATCATGACACTACATCTAGTTCATAAGACAAAGATTGTGTGTCTTGATATAACCAACAAAGGGCTTGGATCGTTTCAAAAGGGATTGGTTTTGAGAATCAATTATTAAGTACAAATTTGCTCAAATCAATCATAGATAAATGCATTTACGAACAAAGCATGGTTTAAATCAAAGGGAAACACAAGTGTCAAATGTCAAGAGAGGGTTTGTAATCAAATATCAAGTGGAATAGTAGATAACTACGAATAGAAAAGGGATTCTAAGGATGTGATACAATTATAGGCTAAGGTAAACAAATAGGTAACTACAATTAATAATAAAGTGTTGCGAATTAGTGAATACGACAAATTTTAATGGGGATAACCTCTCTCGAGCAGTTTATCCCGAATCAAATTGGATTTTCTTGTACACCAACAAGTAGAAATTAAGATCAACCTTCTCTTCAGTCATTCATTCACTCTCTCAAGCTTAATGTGTATAAAAGGGTTAAGGATTCACTCTCTCTAACTGAACCCATCACAACACAATACCCACTAACCATCGATTCAATAATTTTGTTTTGAAAACATCTCTCTCGAGTACGTAAAAAAACACGATGTTAATATTTCACATACAACTACAAGCTATTATGTTCAATGAAAAGTACATAATGAAATCACTTTTAAACATCAAATAATATTTCATTTAGAAATACCAAATAGTAAATTCATTCCATAATCACACCCCAAGAGTTGGGGTTTTAGCTAGACATAGTAAAATATAAGAAATAAATACAAAATTGTATTTACACAAACTATGTAACAATAATAATGTCTTTACACAAGTCGTAGATGAAGAATCTTCAATACCCACTTCCATTTTGTTGAAGTTGGAAATATTCAAATTTTAAAAGTCAAGGAAAATTGTCTCCATAAAAAACTGTGTTCTCATACTCGAACTTCAGTAGCTCAAATATGATATGATTCTACAGAGAATTGAATATATAATTCGATACTAATCTAAAAATTTAATCATGTATTTATAGTTTTCAAAAAATTTGTTGTGAAAGATATTCGACGTGATAAGTCAATATGGCCGATCCACTCGACGATCCTCCGTTTGGCCAATTCCATCTTCTTTCTACTCTAACCTTCAAATTCTCCAAGTTATGTATATTTGGGTGATAAGGCACTACTTAGCAAAAGCGTTTGATGAATTGTTGACTACTTCTTTCCATCGACCAATTCATTTTCCCCTTTAAGAATTTGCATTCTGGAACATAAGGTGAATGCTTTGCCATTTGGCGACTTGCCAAATAGGTTAGGTTATCCTCAAGGATTCTTTTGTTTGTCCTTTACGGTACCTTGTTCATTTTTTCTCATTAGTATCCATTCTTTGTTGCTCAAACCGTATACATGAAATTCAATGATTTACATCAATTATTGGTACAAAATATGCATTTCAAGACACTAAAGCAATTAAATTAAACCCCTAAAGAAGTCCAAATCGTGGACTCAAAAACACCCCCAACTTAAATGTTTGCTTGTTCTCGAGTAAAACTAAAGTTCAGCAGTTCAAAGGGATGTCTCAAGCAGTGCTACATAAGATTCAATCATGAAGGCACACAAAAAGACTCAACATACTAATGCAAGGATCAATCGAGAACCCAAATATTCTGGTTGTCACTTAAATTATCAAATAATATAAATCTCACTATACATGCTTGACATGCAAAGATCATGCTCAACAAAGGTGTTCAAATGCCCTCGCACAAAATATGATTCAATAAAATATATTATAGATAGCATTGTAATTTAATTTGAAATCTTGTAAGATAATTATATATATGTAATTGATATACATTTATATCAATGGTTGTATTTGTATATTATTAAAAATAAAATAAGATTGACTAGATAGAGACTCTACATGTTTCCTAGTGTGCAATGCTAATCACAAGAGACCTAATTATAATAATCGACTGGTCAAAAAAAATACGAAAAGTTCATATATTGCTGATGCAACTTCATTTCGCCACATTGTAGCTGCACATTAATTTTTGTTCATTTATGATAACTATTAAAGTCATTGGTATTGATCATGATAGACACTCAAATTTGAAGAAAAAAAACTGCATGAAACACAAACAAAAGGTGCTCGTTTTTTACATAAGGGTTAAAAATCTTTTAGAGTTAAAATAGGAACCACAAGCTCAATAATTAACCAAAATAGCGCAAAACATTAAATAAATCTTAAATGCCAAATATCTATAAAAAAACATTTATATTCACACAAAAAGAGGGCATCACCCCACCACAATTAAAAACAGTTTTCCTCAAATTCAAATAATATCCTAAAGTCAATGTAAAGTAAGACATAGAGGAGGTAAAGAAGTTATCCTACCAACACAATCGCTCCTACTATCGGGGCATTAGTGCCCAGTGCATCAATCTAAATTTGGTCCTGAGAAACAATGCATGGGTAGAAGCAGTACCATATCCACTATGATCTTCTATGGACTTCTAGGGAAACTGTAATACTCCGAAAGTCTAGAACGTAATCTAGAGTCTCACAAAAGTTTCTAAGATTGGTAACAATATTTTAAGGTCAATAATACTGTATAAAACTCATTTAGCGAGTTTATAGTCAAAACGTCAAGGAATATCCATGACGGTTAGAGGCTAGTGCAAAAGGTTCTAGCGTACCTTAGACTATTTGACAAGGTTTTAGGAGCCAAAATTTAATGAAATTTGGTTGTAATGTGTCTATCACCTATTGGGGTTTGTTTAGGGTCAAAACATCCGGGTATGACTCCCTAAATACCACCCAAAGGGTCTTTGAGGAGGACCCTTCCATTATGGCTAAAAGTTATCTTGAGGCAGTAGCCATCGACGATTTCAAGCTACGAGGCGTGGCCTGATTGACGAGACATAGATGAACACCATCGATAGTCACTTATAAATTTTCTCAAAAGGCCATTTTGGACAATCTCTTAATAAAATGATTGCGTGCAGGTCGGTGGGTAAATAGTGGTCGTTGACTAACCTACGGCCCGTAAGTTAGGGTCTCATAGGTCAGGTCTTTTTTTGCTGTTTTATTTTAGTTATTTCATTTAATTAGTTATTTGGTTAGTTAGTAAATTAAGGGTTAGGGTAGGTTCAATTAAGTTAATTAAGGACCTCTATATAAAGACGAAAGCCTAATTAGGCTAACTTAACTCTCCTAATTCCCAAAAACCAATTTCTCTTCCTTCTCTCTTCTTTCTCTCTAGAAGAACTCCATTGAAGTGCTAGGTCAAGGTATTATGGCATAAATAAGGGTAATTTTCTCTATCATTCTTCAACACTAAACAAGTTATGGTATACTTTCACCTTTGGAAGTTCTTTCCCCAAAGGGTACTTCCAAAATTGATTTTTTTTAGAAAGAGTTCAAGTGCGTTTTCTTTTAATGTACTATTTATGGTTTATTTTTATTATTATGATCAGATTATTTTGTATTATGGTTCAATGACATTGGTTCTGGATGAGTTAACCATGTTTGTGGAGTAGATAATGAAATTTATCCAAGTCCCTAACCCTAGGTTATGAACTAGTATTCAATTGAATTGTAGTGATGCAATTGACTTCATTATTGTGTTAATTACCATTGATTGTGTTATTATACCTATTACTGTATTGAATTGGATGGTTGATGGTAAGACGTTGGATGACGGATTGTGACAGAGATTGGTTAAGTCTTGTGATCTTCAACCTTTGTTTCAATAATGGTTAATTTTTATCTAGTGATGAAGTTATATTGAAGTATACTTTATGATTAGATTCATTAGGTTTTTATGATATTGAATATATATGTCTTAGTTATATTGTTTTCAGATTATGCTCAAGATTTAATGATATAAGGTTGGTGATGAAGTACCAATGTGCCTTACTATGATATAATGATGTAAATGTGCTAATCTCATATATAAGGGTTGTAATGAAATGTGTTCTCATCCAATTCCTACTGATTTATTACCATCAATATATAACGGTTAGACCCTATGACCAAAACTAAGTTATGATGAATAGTGAAAGTCATTTAAAAGGGGACTCTAGTTTATCACCGATTGAACTAGTAGTGAAGAGTGTCCCTTCCCACAAAGGGAAGGTAGTTTAACTATTGTACTCATGAGATTGGAGACTATAATGCATGTAGAATAAATATGGTCCCAACTATATCTCCTAGTTCTTGAACTATTTCGCTTCCACAGGAATACTAGCTAGTGGATCCACATAGTTGATATGTTTATGTTGTTGTAGTACCTTGGCAAGTAGTCGGCCTTCTTTCGGTGTAGGGTTCTGTCACACCGAGTTCCACATTGTCTAATGTGGTCTATGTCGGTTAAGGTAAGATGTTATCAGAAGTAAAATGAAGTAATAAACTGAACTCTAACTAGGATGACTTAAGGGGTTTGACTTAGTTTAGGTAGGGTTATGGGACTCTACCTATACATTGCACTAGTTAGCATTGAGGGAAGTCTTAGAAGGATGTTCTTATATGCTTTCATGCATATAAATGTAAATGAAATATACATATATATGTTGACTTTACATGTTAATGACACTATATGAAAATGGTTTGACTTATGAACATGTGGATTTTCTCTATTGATAAAGTAAGATGATATCTACTATGAATGATATGATTATGTATACTATTAATCATATCTTATTTAATGTTGGAAATTTCTTATAGGTTTTGTTGGGTTTACTTAGTTGAGTGAGGTTATGGGGACTTACTTATTCATTGCACTAGTTGACTTAATGGGGGTGTATGAGTGATGGGCTTTCTTAAGTTATGATGTTATGAACTCTTATGCTTGTTGATGTTGCTATGCATGTTGACTTGACTAGACTTGGTATTTTTGGGGTTGTTATGTACATGGTATTGACTTTAGTAAAATGTGCTTATTGATTTGCTTTGGTTCTTGAATGTGCCTAAGGTATTTCCAAATGTGCCTCTAGTTAAAGAACTTTCTATAGGTTATCAAGTTCCAGTTGTTCCTCCAATGATGATCGATGGAGAGATAAACGACAACCTTTCTCACATTAACCCAAGCCATGAACTCTAATGCTAATGTCGTCACTTCACAAGTCGAAGGCATGACGACTCAAATGAAATAGGAGGTTTGACCTCGACTGCCTCAGTATGCTAACATTGTGGCCTCTCGTTTGAGAGACTTTACTACAACCAATACACCTATATTCTTTGGGTCGAAGTTTAATGAGGACCCTCAATACCTACTCGATGTGGTATATAAGATTCTCTATGATATGGGTGTGACCTGAATTTAGAAGTCCGAGCTGGCGGCTTATCAACTAAAGGATGTGGCTAAACTTTGTACGTGAAATTAAGGGATAATGGGGAACTAACAGGTGGTCCAGTTACTTGGGATATTTTAAGAGGGATTTCCTTGATAGGTTCTTTCCTATATAGATGAGGGAATCCAAGGTTGAAGAATTCATCAACCTTCGTCAAGTAGGTATGAGTGTACATGACTATTCCTTGATTTACTAAGTTATCCAAGTATTCTTTATCCTTGGTTTTAAACCCAGATGAGATGAGTCGTTTTATTACGGGGGTGTCCGATGATTTTGTTGAAAAATATCGTTCAATTATGCTTCATGATAATATGAATATTTCGCGTCTCATGGTTCATGCTCAACAAGTGGAAGAAACTATGTCAAGGAGGAAGAATAGTGAAGCCAAGAAGGCAAGGTCTTATGAAGGTGGTTCTTCTAAGGTAACTGTTTACATTAAAGACAAGCCTAGATTCATGAACATGTTTTCTAATAAAGTTCCTTTCAAATTTACCAAGGCTCATGATGATAGCGTGTCTAACCCTAACTCTCAAAATGGAAGACATACTAGTTCGCCAAGCAAGAAGCCAACTTGTGGAAAGTGTGGCAAAAAAACATTATAATGATTGCCTTGTTGTGAAGAAAAATTGCTTTGGGTGTGGCAAGAGTGTCCACAAGGTAAAGGATTGCCCTAATTTGAAACGGCAAGAAAAAGGAAGCGGCAAGCTCAAGCTAGTGGTTCTAATGTGTATGCTCAAAAGAAGAATTACTTTTATTCTCTTCTCTCTAAGGGTGAATAAGAGAGTTCTCCCGATGTGGTGACCGATATGTTACAAGTATTCTTTATTGATGTATATGTATCATTTTACATGGGTGCTACATTATCTTTTGTTACACCCTTGATAGCTAAGCAGTTTGATATTTTGCCCAATATCCTAAATGAACCTTTCAGGGTAACTACTCCGGAAGGTGAGTCGATAGTTGCAAATAGGGTATATAGAAATTGTCCTATAATATTGCCCAATAGAGTTATTCATGTTGAATTAGTATACCTCGAAATGGTCGATTTTGATGTCATCTTGGGGATGGATTGGTTTTATGAATATTTTGTTTCCATGGATTGTAGAACAAGCATTCTCAAGTTCAATTTTCCATATGAACCTGTCGTAGAGTGGGAGGGGAAAAATTCTATTCCTAGAGGTCGTATCATTTCTTGTCTAAAGACTTGTGAGATGATCTCAAAAGGGTGTTTATACGATATTCTAAGAGTCAGATTTAGACTTAGTAAATCCTCCCATTGAGTTAGTCCCCGTAGTGAGGGAATTTTCGAAGGTTTTTCCTAATGATCTTCCTAGAATCCCTCCCAAACGAGAAATTGAATTTCGTATTAACTTTTTACAGGATACAAACACCATTTCAGTTCCTCCTTATTGGATTGTTCCGGCCGAATTGAAAGAATTGAAGGTACAACTCAATGATTTACTAGGCAAAGTTTTCATCAGACCTAGTATTTCTCTGTGGGGTGCACCAGTATTGTTTGTGAAGAAGAAGAATGGGTCCCTTAGAATGTGCATTGACTATCACAAACTCAATAAAGTCACAATTAAGAACAACTATTCTCTCCCTCGGATTGATGAATTGTTTAATCAACTCCAAGGGGAAAGCTATTTTTCTAAGATTGACTTGACATTGGGGTATCACCAACTTAGGGTGAGAGGTCAGGATATACCTAAAATGACATTTAGAACTAGATATGGACACTATGAGTTCTTAGTAATGTCATTTGGTCTCACTAAAGACCCGGCAGTGTTTATGAATCTCATGAATAGGTTTTTTCAAAGTAACATAGATTCATTCGTCATTGTCTTCATTGACAATATCATGGTATATTTGAAAAATGAGAATGAACAAATGGACCATTTAAGGGTGGTCTTACATGTGCTTAAGAAGAATAAACTATTTTCCAATTATAGGAAATGTTAGGTTTTGTTGAGGTCGGTGGCGTTTCTTGGTAATATCATCTCTAGTGAGGGAGTTGAGATTGATCCAAGGGAAACCGAAATGGTCAATAATTGGCCTAGACCATTGAATCCAACCAACATTAGGATCTTTTTGGGTTTAGCGAGATATTATAGGTGGTTTTTGGTTTGTTTTACGTCCATTGAATCTCCCTTCACTACCTTGACCCAAAAGAGTATCAAATTCAAGTGGTTGGACCCATGTGAAAAAAACTTTCAAATCCTTAAAGAGCAGGTTACCTCCACTCTGGTGTTGACTTTACTAGAGGGTACTAAGGTCTTTGTTGTATATTGTGATGCATCTCGAGCCATCTTAAGGTGTGTTCTTATACAACATGGGAATGTAGTAGCCTAGTCTTCTAGACAACTTAAGGTGCATGAGAAGAATTATCCAACTCATGATCTTGAGTTAGAGGCCGTGGTATTTTTACTGAAAATATTGAGGAATTTTTTGTATGGTATCCATGTTGATAAGTATACAGACCACAAAAGTCTTCAATATGTGTTTACTAAAAAGGAGTTAAAACTCCGACAAAGCAGGTGGTTGGAATTATTGAAGGATTACAACATAAGTGTTCTCTACCATCCTGGCACGGCCAATGTGGCTGAAGATGCTCTAAGTCGTATGACCATAGGTACTGTGTCTCATGATGAAGAAGCCAAGAAAGACTTATTAAAAGATTTTCATAGGTTGGCTAGATTTGGAGTTTGATTGTAAGATTCCCCAAATGGTGGTTTTATGGTCCATCATAACTCTAAATTATCTTTGGTGGTTGAGGTGAAATCTAATAAGCACCTTGATCAACCATTGTTGGAGTTGATGGAGTCGGTTCTTGGTAAGATTAATGAGTCATTCTCATTAGGCGGATTGTATCATATGGTATCACGAGAAGGTTATATTTGCCCAATGTTGATGACTTGAGAAACCGGATTCTTGAGAAATCTCATGGTTCATATTATTCCATTCATCCGAGTTCTACAAAGATGTATCATAACCTTAGAGCGGTGTTTTGGTAGGATGGTTCGAAAAGGGAAATAGCGGAATTTGTTGCATAATGTCAAAATTGCTAACAAGTAATGACCGAGCACAAAAATCCAAGTGGTCTACACCAAGAAATCCAAGTTCCCACTTAGAAGTGGGAAGACATTTATATGAATTTCATCGTAGGTTTGCCTCGGACTCAAAACCAACATGATTATATATGGGTGGTTGTGAATTGTTTGACCAAATCCGCTGATTTTATGCCCGTCAAGTCTACTTACTTAGTGGAGAATTATGCAAGGATCTTCAAAAAATGATATTGTGTGTCTCCATGGTATTCCGTTATCCATCATATCGGATAGGGGCGCACAATTTACATCTAGGTTTCGGAGGTCGTTCAAAAAAGATTTGGGTACCAAGGTGAAGCTAAGCACCGCTTTTCATACCTAAACGGATGGTCAAGTGTAGGGTACTATTCAAACTCGTGAGGACTTGTATAATTGATTTCAAGGGAAATTTTGATAATTTTCCCTTGGTTGAGTTCTCTAATAACAATAGTTATAATTTATCTATATTTATCGCTTCTTTTAACGCCTTTTATGGTAGGAGATGTAGATCTCCAATTGGATGGTTTGGAGTGGGTGAATCCTCACTCTTGGGCCACTAATTTATTTATAAGATTTTGGAGAAAGTTCATATGATAAGGAATCGGTTGAAAATAGTCTATTGCCGGCAAAAGACTTATGCCGACCATAGGAGAAGGGATTTAGAATTTGAATATGGGGTAAAGTGTATTTAATAATTTCACCCATGAAGGGAGTGGTGAGATTCAGCAAGAAAGGAAAGTTGAGTCCTCGTTATGTAGGTTCTGAGGGTTTTCAAGGTTGCATACGAGTTGAGATTACCTAGTGAATTGGCTTTGGTTCATCCGTTGTTCAATGTGTCCATGATTAAGAAGTGTATCGGTTATCCCGAGTCCATTCTTCCTATTGAATGTGTATGTGTGGAAGACAACCTCTCCTATGAGGAGGTTCTGGCAAAAAAAGAAGTTAAGGAACTAGTAGGTGGCTTCCGAAAAGGTATTATGGAAGAACCACGTAGTTGAGGGAGAAACATGGGAGGTCGAGGCTGACATGAAGTCCTTTTATCCTCATCTCTTTGTTGATTAGGGTTAGTTGTTCCTTCTAATAATGAAAATAACAACTAAATTGAATTTAACTTGTTTTGCAAAGTAGTCAATGTTTATGATATAGGTTTTGCTAAAATGAAATTTTATGTAAAAATTATCTTTTGCTTTATTTGCACTTATTTGAGTATTTTGTATGTGTTTCCTTCTTAAAAATATATTGAGCATGTTGATATATTGAGCTCAAGTTGCTGGTGAAAAAGAGATTTATCATGTTGTGATCTTGAGAACTTATGTGTAGTAATTGAAGTTATGAATACGTGTAAATACTATGTTGGTGTGTAACTTTTATTTTGATATGTTCTTGTTGGTTGGGCTTCTAGTCATGAGTCTATCCTCTCCCTTCAAAAGATTTTTAGTGTCACTCGGGGATAAATGTTCCTAAGAGGGGGTATAATGTAACACTCTAAACGTCTAAAACATAATCTAGAGCCTCACAAGAGTGTCTAAGAGTGGTAACATTGTTTTAAGGTCAATAATAGTGTATAAAAGTCATTTAGGAATTTTTACAATCAAAACGTCAAGGAACGTCTATGACATACGAAAACTAGTGCAAAAGGTGCTTACGTGCCTTAGCTTATTGAGTGAGGTTTTAGGAGTTGAAATTTAATGAAGTTTGGTAGGAAGGTATCTAACATGTATTATAGTTGGTTAAAGGTAAAAACTCCTCAGTAGGACTCTCCAAGGACCACCCAAAGGGTCCTTGAGGAGGATCCTAGCATTGTGGCTAAAGGATATCTTGAGACAGTAGCCATCGACGGTTGTAGGCTACGAGGCGTGGCCTCGTCAATGAGACCTCGATGGACATTTTTGCCAGTATCTGACCAAAATGATTGAGTGCGGGATGTGGGTCAACATTGCTCATTGACTAACCTACGACACGTAGGTCAGGGTCTCGTAGGTCAAGTCTGGGTTTTGGTATTTTATTTTAATTATTTCATTTAATTAGTTAGGTGGTTATTTAGTTGATTAAGGGTTAGGGGAAGTTAAATTAAGTTAATTAAGAACCTCTATTTAAAGACCTAATCCTAATTAAACTAACTCAACTCTCATAATTCCAAAAACCCAACTGTTTTTCCATCTCTCTTCTTTCTCTTTTCCAAATAGAAGAACTCCATTCAAGGTCTAGGTCAATGGCTTAGGGAAGCAATAAGGGTTCTTTTATCCATCATTATTCAAAAATTAACAAGGTATGGTATCCTTTCACATTTGGGATTCCTCCCCAAAGGGTTCTTCCAAAATTGATTTCAAAATGATGAGTTTCAAGTGTGTTTTCTTGTATTACGAAATTGATCTTCTAAATTGCATTTTTTGTGGTTTTTTTATTATTATGATTATATTATGTTGTATTATCGTTAAATTACATTGGTTCTTCATGAATTAACCTAGTTTGTGGAATAGATCATGAAATTGACCCAAGTCCCTAACCCTAGGTTATGAACTAGTGTTGAATTGAGTATAGTGATGCAATTAACTTCATTATTGTATTAATTACCATTGATTTATAATATTATACCTATTATTTGATTGAATTGGATGGTTGATAGTAAGACCTTGGATGATGGCTTGTGAAGGAAATTGAGCAAGTCTTGTGATCTCAAACCTTTACTTCAATTATGATTATGTGTGTTTAGTGATGAAGTTATATTTATTTATAGCTGATGAGATTTATTAGGGTTGATATGATGTTGAATTCAAATGTTTTGATTATGTTAATGTGATATTATGCTTAATATTTAATGATATAATGTTGGTGATGAAGTACCAATGTGCCTTACATTATTATAATGATGTTAATGTGCTAATCTTACATATAAGGGTTGTAATGAATTGTGTTCTCATGCAATTCCTATATAGCTATGACTATGAATATCTAAGAATATACCATATGATCAAATCTAAGTAATGATTAATAATGAAAGACATTTAAAAAATGGATCCTAGCTTAGCACCGAGTGAACTAGTAGTGAGGAGTGTCCCATTCCATAAAAGGAAGGTAGGTTCACTATTGTAGTCATGAGTTTGACACTATAATGCATGTCGAATAAAGAGGGTCCCAACTATATCTCCTAGTTCTTGAACTATGTTTCTCACATGGAAAACTAGCTAGTGGATCCACATAGATGTTATGTTAATATTTTGGTACAACCTTGGGAAGTAGCCCGTCTTCTTTCAGTGTAGGGTTCCATGACACGGATTCCATATTGGCTCATGTGGTTTATGTTTGTTAGGGAAATATGTTCCCGAAAGTAAAATGAAGAAATAAAGTGGACTCTAACTTGGATGACTTGAGGGGTTTGACTTAATTAGGTAGGGGTATGAGACTCTACCTATGCATTACATGTTAATGATACAATGTGATATTGGTTTGACTTATGAACATGTGGTTGGTCTCTATTTCTAAAGTATGATGATGTCTACTCTTCATTCTATAGTATGCAAAGTTTGACATTTTTTATAGTTCTTGTTTGGTTTATTTGGTTAAGTGAGGTTATAGGGCCTTACTTAGTCATTGCACTAGTGGGCCGAATGGAGATGTATGAATTATGGTCTTGCTTAGGTTATGATGTTATTATCTTTTATGCATGCTTGTTGGTAGTATAACTTGATCATAGAGTTGTCTTGACTATCAGCTTAATTATGTTGATATGCACAATGACTTGACTAGACTTTATATTTGTTGTCTTCTGATTTACATGGTCCTGACTTAAGTAATAAGTGCTATTTAATTCCATTGGTTCTTGAATGTGCATAAGGTATTTCAAAAGTGACTTTGCATGCTTTTAAATAAATTTCCCTCTTTGGCATAAATTCAATGTTGTATGGGCATATGATCCTACACTTAAAACAAGTGATGCTAACCCCATTAATCCTTTTTCTCCAACATTTTAGGTTCAGATCGTTGAAGGGTTCATGACCACTTTGAAGGAAGGCTCGGATCATTTCTCCAAGTGTGGGTATTTCCGCAGGTGTGAGGATGATGCCTTTGTATCACTCTAACTATGATTCATTGTTATAGTCTAAAGAGACTCTTTTCATTCATGTTGTTCAACACATTGGTGTAAGCCCTAAGTGGTATTTTTACATTTGTGTAAGGGATATGCCCATATTTTTCTGTTCTTTTTAGACAGTTTAATATGAGACATCCCTTTTCAAGACTATTTTATGTTTGTTGTCAATATGTCACATAAAAGTAGAATACATTAGAATCTTCTTATACGAGGAGTCTAATTATACTTGCGATGAATTTATTATGTGTAAGCGAGAGGACTAAATAAATCTCATCAAATGGATGTAGATGAAACATTTTAATTTTCCACACTTTTTAACATATGAAATGTAATGACGAATGCTATGAGATAAGTCTTAGTCCTCTTCGATGACGACTACAGTGATTTCTTCTAGGAGTGATCCCTGGATGTGAAAGAAATGATGTCTCAATCGTTGACTACATAATGGTATCCTTTAGATCCGATAAGTCTCCATATATGCTCTCCTCCCGTATACCTCTCTACTCCTCATTGGTCTTTATGTCAAAATCATCAGCTTCTTCATTATCTATTTATACGTCTTTGGTGGTAGCCTGAGGGATCTCTGAAGTCTCAAGGGCATCCATGTCATTTTCGGACTCAAACAATTAAGTGAATTCATTAAAATTTAGAAATACTACATCCTCTCTAAAGTTAGAGACCTCAAATTTCAAAATTTTATCCTTAGAGGTCTTACCCATCATGATTTCACAAGCCTCAACGTTGTGGTTAGATTATCAATTGATGTCCGAAGAGGGTCAATTGTAAGACCCCAGAATATGAGATAACGTGTCTAGATCCTTAAATGTTTTTCATAAATTTATAATTTCATAAATATGCTTAAAATATTGTATATGGGCAGTAGGTAAAATACTAGGGGTATTGAAAGTCGAACGTCAAGGGACGACTAAGACGTTCGACGACTAAGTTCCTAGATGCCTAATATGTGTTTCTGTGTTTTTATTGGTGTTTATTTATTCTATAATATTCTAAAATGTCTTATTATATGTCTGAGAGGCAGTGTGCAATGTTTGAAGTTATTTGGAAGTTGAACGTCAAGGGACGACCAAGACGTTTGACGACTAGTCGCTTATGTACCTCATGTGTCTACGCATGCTTAAGTCTTTATGAAATGATACTAATAAGTATTGAAATTGTTTTAAATGATTTTAATATTTTTATATGAAGTTTCGTGATGTTTGGAGGTCAAACGCCCAAGAACGTCGAAGGCGTTCGAAAGATAGTCATTAAGACGTTCATCGTATGTCATGTTGAGACCAACGCTTTTTAGATGTATTGTAGGTGTTTTTTTTTTTATGAAATATATGTGGAAAGTATATAATTTATTAAGGTTCATAATGAAGTTGTAAACGTGCAGGTACGACTTCATAAAGGCCCCACAAGAGGGCCCAAAAGAATGACCCAAAGCTGCCTAAGACACTGCCTGGGCAGTGTCCAATGACGGACCCAATGAGGGATCGTTGGGACACCAGCGGCCCGTTGAGCAGGTATCGTCGATGGGGAATTGCCTTGGGCAGGTCTCAAGCCAATATTTTTCTAAGTAACAAACAACGGAGGCTTGTGACGGTCCATCATGGTTGTTACGCCCCATCACTGCTTTCGTTGCAGGTGTCCTGCAACTGGCAGCCTGCATGCTGTTAATTAAAGGGGTGAATGGGGAATTCACCCCACGTCATAACCTGATTATAATAGGTTTATTTATCTATTTTTTGGGTGTATATAAGTCATCAAAAACGTGATCACCCCATTCTAGAATCCTCTCAAAAGATTGAAACCTTTCCCTCCAAAATACTCTCTCTAAAAACCACTATCGCTGGTGAAGCTCAAGAACAATTCAAGATGAGTTTTCCATGGATGAATTATAAATTTTAAGATTTTTTCAACTAGACAAAAGTATGGAAATGATTCATCTTCAAGTAACCTTTCACTTGGAGAGTTCTTCTCAATGTTTTTCAAAGAAATCTTATGATCATGTTTCCAATCTTTCAATCTAGCCATGGATTCTTTATCAAAATAATTTTTAATGATTAAATCATGATGAATTGAATATAATACAACTATTTGAACGTGATTTCACTCCAATTGCATGATGAACCCATATTCCTTCCAATATTGGTTTAGCTCTTGCATGGGCTTTGTGATTATGGCTTGTTCTAGATTAAATGGTGATTCTCTTAAGTTGAATTGCTTGTGTTTATTGTTATTTACGTTAATTAATGGTGAATTGATGATAATCAGTCAATGATGATAAATATATGAAGATTTGAACATGTATAGCCTATGTTTCTACATGTTGTCTTGAAGTTGATTAAGATCGGTTGTGTAAGGTTGAAATTTTGTATGAAATGCTGAAGTTACTGGTTCAGGTTGATATAATGGATAAATTTTTTAGGTATAAATCCTTTATGAACAATCTATGAAAGGCTTGCATTAATTGATCTAGATTCCTTCGTCTATGAAGTCAAAAAGCTATGTGTATGATGGATATTGAGTTCTTGTTATATCAAGCATCGTTTGTTCTTGATTTCCTACCAAATTAGCTACATTTAATGAGTGTATTTTTGATAAAATATGAATGATTATTAGATCCTTTGAGAGTTCATAGTATTTGTAAAGTCTTCTATACTCTAGCAAATTGATAAGCCTAAATGCCTATGTTGTAATCTTAATTTTGAGGGTACGTAATAATGATTTCAATATGGTTAAATGTATGTTTATATACTTCCTTAGGCTCAAAATATGTAAGAAATATGATCTAAATAAATTCAAGGGAAATTAGCTAATGATCAATGTTATTCTACTTTCCTAGTGTATTGATGTGTTGTATTATGTCATAGTATAATCTTGTAGTGACTTGTACATGGTTTATTATATGATTAAATTACAATTAGATACTGCCATATATGTGAATTATTGGTATACAAGGTTTGTTGATCAATGAGGATCAAAGGTGGAGGAGTTGGTAAGAATGCTTATTTCCTCTACTCTTCTACTTCTCTACTTCTTTATATAAATGTTGATAAAGCCTTGTATGGCACTCTGTGGTATGGTCCACATATGGTGGAGGTGTTTACTTTATTTTCATTGTATATGTGTTGACCATGGCCTTGAAGGCAAATTGATGAATGTATGATTTAGAAATTCAGATGATCACATTATGATGTAATTGTGCCTATCTTCCTATGTAGTTGTGATCTAGGTTGTGTGGCTATTGTATGAGCATGCGTGTATTCATGTTAGGGTATTGAATAGGTGCTTCCATTGATGTTTTAAAATGGTTTGTATCCCCCACCCATGTACCCCTTATATGAATGTGTAAATAGCTAAATTTAGGGGCCTTGGTTATAATGTTTTTATTGTCTTGCCTCCTATGCTATTATGTATAGTTTGGTATGTTCTTGGAAGTATAATGTGTACCAATAGACGGCTGCCTCAAGGAGTAATCGATAGCCATTATATGATCATGCTGACCAAAGTACACAAACTATCACTTACATGCATCTTACAAGTAGTATAGGTCATTGTTTCTAAATGAAAGGTAGTTCTCATATTCCCTAGTGTCCACTGCTATGCATGTAAAGTATACGTATGTGAAGTATTTTAGGTATTCCATACTAGGATGACTTAATAGATGTACTAGTATGGACTAGGGTATGGGACCTTGTCTATACATTGCACTTGTGTATCTTGATTAGATAGTTCCTCGGCTTGGTTTCTATGTATATGAAAGATAAATATATGAGCATGGCATGAATATGATGTATATGAAATGATGAAGTATGAATGTTCATAGTGTCTTAGTGTGTTTATATGAAAGGATTGATCATATAGTTATGCCTATAGACTCATGCATTGATATATGAACTTGTGTGACTTAATGTGTTATGTGAAAGGTTTGCTCACATATTTGTATACACACACACACGTATGAAGATCTAGTCAAGAGAGGGGCCTTTAATGGTTTATTCATGTGTATCCTAAACTAGATGATGCATTACATATGCTATGTTCATGTGATTGGATTCTTTATATGATTTAGGTTGATGAGCTTCCATCTATGACCTATGAGTAAAGCATATGAGGGGATGAATCTCCTAAACCTATCATTTATAAAGTAAAAACATAATAAAGGTTTTAAATAAAGGGAATTTAGCTTAGCACCGAGTGAACTTGATTATGAGTTTGTGTCCCTTCCCATGGTAGGAAGGTAGATCACCATAAATATCATGAGATTGATAACCACAATGCCTCAATATTTATAAATAGGGTTTCCATAAGTGAATAACTACAATGCCTAATCTTGGAATAAAGAGGGTCTTCACATGTACCTCCAAGTTCCATAACTATGTTGACACTATTGGATACTAGCTAGTAGATTCCACCTAGAAAGCTATGTCTCATTTGGTTCAACTTTGTCTGGTAGACCACCCTTTATCGATGTGGGGTTTTATGACACCGGATTCCATGTTTAGCATCACATGATCTATATCTGTTACGGCTATAGTTTCCCTAAAGTAAAACGGACAATGGAAGTTAAATGACTAGGACCCTAAATAGAATGACTTAAGAGAGGTTACTTAGGATATGTGGAAGTAATGAACCCATCTAGACATTGCACAAGTAGCTCCTTGGGAAGCTCTAGCAAGGAGTTCTAATGCATGTCACTATGTGTTTGTTTCCCGATGCATGACATTGTAGTATTTGTATACTTGTTGTAATGATGTTCATGATATGAGTCTGTATGCATGATGTTAATCTTGTTGACTATATGATGAAGGTCTTGACTTAACTATGTGTATGTGATGTTATACTTCTATGATAGTATGTGTTTTTCTATGATGTTTGGCCTTTGGTTCTATTTCTATGAAGTATTAAAATGATATATATGCTATTGATAAAGGTTTATAATGATTTACTCAAATTGTCATGAAGTATGATTTCAAAGAAAATGCCCCTTTTAAATGCATGTTTTTGCATGGTTGCCATACTTAGTACATTCTTTTGATAATCCCATTCTTCTTTAGTTTTTACACAAAGTGTAGGTTATGAATGCTTAAAGGATGTCTTGAAGGTTGAAGAGCTTGATAGGTGATTCCCAAGCTTGAGGAAAGGAATCCTTAATTCCAAGGATGTGCTAATGTGTACTTATTGTAAAGTCTATTAAACATGTATAGTTTTGTATTATGTCATAAGGGTTGTGTCCCTAATATACTCCAATGTTATTAAGTCTAAGATGGCAAAAATACTTAGAGTCTATATATGTATTATGACTTTTATTTTATACGTATATGAAGTAAAGTTTCTAGAATATGAGGTGATATGAAAAGTTTTAAATTTTCCGCTTAATATACTATGTCGATGCGATGAATAATAACTATGGGGTTGTATAAGAAATCCTAGAGGTCCAATACGCCATTTTACTTCTGGGGGGTGCTTTCTGGATGTGAAAAATGTGGTATCAGAGCACGAGGTTTTAAAAGTGGTTTAGAGTCCAAGAAGTCTCATATTGCCACGTCTAGTAGAGTCTTGTATCATTGGTGGTGAGTCGCGACACATCAAATGGTAAGAGAGTCTATAGGACTATAGAGTTTCCCTTCTTCAACATTCTCATGTCGTGCCATAGAACTTAACTCTATAAGATCTCTCTCTTATGTTTTCTTGTCTGATGGTCTTTTAGATGTGATTGCTTGGATGAGAATGCCCTATGCTTGAGGATGAAAAGTTCAGTTTAAAATGCTTATCTATGTTATATGGTTTGAATTAGTATGTTTGAAAGTGACACTTTTCCTTATTTTATAATGTATAAACTAACTAAGGTGACTTGAAGGGTTAACTAGACTTAGGTAGGGTTATGGGACTCTACCTATGTCTTGCACTAGTTTGCCTTGTTAAAGACCATAAGAAGTTAATATTATGTTTGTGTACGATAATAAATGTAAATGTTCTTCTGTGATGATCTCTTATAAATATGTAAATAGCCTAGTCTGCTAAAGATATGGATTTAAGCATGCATGAAGGTTATAGATGAGTAGAGTATGGAGCTAATTTTAGTTCCTATTAGGTTACTTGATTTAGTAGAGTTATGGGGTTTTACATGATCATTGCACATGTTAACTCTATGGGGATTATGATTGATTATCTTACCTAACTATGTATGAAAAATCTCTTATTTGATGATGTGATGCCAATTATTGCAATATATGAAATCTATGTGAAATAGCATGTTATGTTGAAAAATGTATGTCATGATATAGTTAAAGCATGCTAGAAGTTATGGTGGTTAAAGTGAATTCTCTTAGATTGTTGTATTCCTATATGATCTTGTATGATGGTAGACAAATACTAGGATTTGAACTTGGAATGTGTAATAACTACCTATGGAAGCACGCTATCCTATGGATGTATGTGATTAAAAGTGTGCATTGTCTTCTTTTGTATATAAAGGATACATGATAAGTTGCTATTGTAAATTGGAGTCCTTTATAGAGACTTTATCCTATTTGTAAATATAGTATGCATGCTTATGAAGGATGAGTTGGTAGAGCTTTGTATCTTATATTGCAATGCTTGTCCCCTTAATTGTCTAAATGTTGCATTTTTGGATATTTGGAAGTATGCTCAGTATAAAGACTAGGCAACTTTTTGTAACATGTTTGGAGAACCAACTAAATTGTCCTTTGATTGGATGTTGTTGAAATATGTGTAGAATTCATGAATATGAACATGGTAATGAATGTGAAAAAGAAATTTGGTATTTAGATTAAAGAATGAGAATCTTATGACATGATAAGTAGTAGAGTTATTTTTAAACTTCTTATTGTGTTATGAACTTCCATGTTGTTTTCCTCAAATGATGTATGACCTTAGTATCTAGTGCATTGTAGGAAGACCTTATGTGAATATAATAATATGATTAATATATATTGTTTAGGATGATTTGTCTAAAATAATAAGGTTTAGAATGCCTTAGTGTTGCAAAATTGAATTAATGTAAATTCCCTTTCAAGTAGTAATCACTTTAAGTGCTGAAAATGATGGTTAAGTAGTTCAGATCCTCTATAGGTTGGGTTAGGTTGCTCTTAATTGGGTATACCCTAAGTGGATGATGGTGTTTGAGTAGTGAGGTTGTAGAAATTGTCTACATTGTCCTTTTATTCTTACATGAATTGGAAAATAATGAATTCTTAATATGAATATAGTCTTGCATAAAGTGTGAATTGCATGACCTTTATATGATTGGCATGAATTGATTGACATCATCTTGGAGACAAAGTGAATCTTTCAAAGAGAATGAAGGAGAAATTTTAGATAAAGTCCATGTTTTCTCATATTGACTTGCATTTTTATATGCTTATTGTGAAATTGACTTTATGAGATGAGATAAGAAACTTGGAAATAGTCACTTGTGAGGTAAAATGTTTAGCCTTAAATGAAAATTTTAGTCTGTTTGAAATGAATTATGTTGAATCTCTTGAAAACTATGTGACTTTTATGATTTGGAAATCATAATTGTGGCTCATTCATGAAAAGTGAAAGCATGTTTAACTAAGTGTCCATGTGTGTGCCTATAATTTGTGTTATTTTTCCAAAGTGAGGCTTAATATAAGGGTCAGTATTATTTTAACAAAAGAAATTTGTGGAATGGATTCCTATTTTGTGGTGATGTACTTGGTATGACTTGTCATTTAGACTTCACTAGGAACGAATCATGAGCATGTCTTGGTTAAAAGCTGAGAATTTCTCATTTTAACAGGAAATTGACCTTGTACATGCTAAGGTGTGAAACTCATGATACATGTAGGTGTGTTGAGGAGAAGGAAATTCCTCCATGGACACCACTTAGTATAGTATGATTGAGTATGACCTTTATTGAACTAGGTCTAACTAATGAAGATATTTATCAATTCAATTAACTCAAGTTTATGTGCATTGAAGTATGAGTGCTTAAGTAACTTTAAGTATGGGTTATGATCTTCCTATGAGTATCTTTTCAAGATTTTCTTGTAATGAATTTAGATGTAATGATGATAGTATGATTAGAAGAAGGATTTTTTCCTATGAACATGAAAAGGACCTTTGTGTTTGATGCATTAAAGAGTGAGTGAGTAATGATTTTGCTTGCTTCTGTGCATTGAGTGCTAAAATTACTTGATGATTTTATTAATGTTATGCACTGGTCTTATATGCATTGAAGTCCTTGTTGTGATTAAAGAGCCCTAAGTGTCATTCGAGGACGAATGTTCCCTAGTGAGGGATATTGTAAGACCCCTAAAATAAGTTAAGGTGTATAGATCCTAACATCTTTTTCCTAATGTTCTAATGTCATAAATATGCTTAAGATATAGTATATTGGCAGTAGTTAAAATATTAGAGGTATTGCAAGTCAAACGTTAAGGGATGACTAAGACGTTCGACGATTGAGTCATATAGATCCCTAATATGTGTTTCTATGTGTTTATGGTGTTTCATGATTATATAAGGTTCTAAAATGTCTTATTATATGTATTAGAGGCATGGTGAAAAGTTTGAAATGATTTGGAAGTCGAACGTCATGGGACGACCAAGACGTTCGACGACTAGTCGCTTATGTGTCTCATGTGACTATGCATGCTTAAGTCTGTATTAAATGAGACTAATAAGTATTTAAATGGTTTAAAATAATGTTTAATGTTGTTATATGATGTTTCGTTAATTTTGAAGGTCAAACGTCAAAGGCGTTCGAAAGACAGCCCCTAAGATGTTCATCGTATGTCATGTTGGGACCAAGGCTATTTGGACGTCTTTTAGGTGTTTGTTTTGGATGAAATTTATTTGGAAGGTCTATAAGTTGTTAAGGTTCGTAATAACAGTGGAAACGTCCGGGTACAACTTCTAAAAGGGCCCCACAAGAGGCCCCAAAAAAAGGACCCAAAGCTGCCTAAGACACTGCCTGGGCAGTGTCCAATGACAGACCCAACGACGGATCGTTGGGCCACCAACGGCCCGTTGAGAAGGTCTCCTCGATGGGTAATTGCCTTGGGCAGTTATCAAGAAAATATTTGGGTAAGAAACCAACGACGGAGGCCTGTGACGGTCCGTCGTGGCTGTGACGCCCCGTCACTGCCTTCGTCGCAGGTGGCCTCCAACTGGAAGCGTTTGTGCAGTTAAATAAAGGGGCGAATGGGAAATTCACCCCACGTACTAATATGAATATAATAGGTTTATTTAGATATTTTTGGGTTTATATAAGTCATCAAAAACGTGATCACCCCATTCTAGAATCCTCTGACAGGATTAAAACCTTTCCCTCCAAAATAATCTCTCTAGACACCACTATTGTTGGTGAAGCTCAAGAACAGATTCAAGCTGAGTTTTCCATGGATTAATCATAATGTTTGAGAGGTTTTCAACTAGACAAAAGTATGGCAATTCATCATATTCAAGTAACCTTTCACTTGGAGAGTTCTTCTCAATGTTTTTCAAAGAAATCTTACGATCAAGTTTCCAATCTTTGAATCTACCCATGGGTTCTTTCTCAAAATACTTTTAATGATTAAATCATGATGAATTGAATCTAATACAATTATTTTATCTTGATTTCACTCCAATTGCATGATGAACACATGTTCCTTCCAAAATTTGTTTAGCTCTTGCATGGGCTTTGTGATTATGGCTTGTTCATGATTAAATGGTGATTCTCTTACGTTGAATTGCTTGTGTTTATTGTTATTTACATAATTGATGGTGAATGGATTATGATCACTACATGATGATAAATATACGAAGATTCGAACATGAATAGCCTATGTTTCTACATGTTGTCTTGAAGTCGATTAAGAGATCGGTTGTGTAAGGTTGTGATTTTGTATGAACTTCTGTAGATACTTTTTTAGGGTGATATAATGGTTTAATTTTGTAGGTATAAATCCTTAATGAAAAATCTAAGAAAGGATTGCATGAATTGATCTAGATTCTTTTAGGTTATGAAGTCAAAAAGGTAAGTGTGTGATGGATCTTGAGTTGTTGTTACAACAAGAATGGTTTCTTCTTTATTTCCTACCAAATTATCTACTTACTAATGAGTGTAGTGTTTATTAAGTATGATTGATGATTAGAGACTTAGAGAGTTCATAGTATTGGTAAAGTCTTCTATACTCTACTAAATCGATAAGGCTAAATGCCTATGTTGTAACCTCAATATTGAGGGTATGTAATCATGATTTCAATATTGTTAAATATAGGTTTATCTATAGGATTAGACTAATAATATGTATTAAATATGATCTAAATCAATGCACGGGAAATTAGCTAATGATCTATGTTATTCTACTTTCCTAGTATGTTGATGTGTTGTAATATGTTATTGTATAATCTGGTAGCGACTTGTACATAGTTTCTTATATGATTAAATTATATTTATATACTTCCATATGTATGAATTATTGGTAGACAAGGTGTATTGATCAACGAGGATCAAAGGTTGAGGAGTTGGTAAGAATGCTTATTTCCTCTACTCTTCTACTTCTCTACTTCTTTATATAAATGTTGATGAAGCCTTGTATGGTGCACTTATGGTGGAGGTGTTTACTTTATTGTCATTATATATGTGTTGACCATGGCCTTAAATTCAAATTGATGAGTATATCATTTAGAGATTTAGATGATCACCTTATGATGTAATTGTGCCTATCTTCTTATGTAGTTGTGATCTAGGTTGTGTGGCTGTTGTATGAGCATGTGTGCATTCATGTTAGGGTATTTTATAGGTTCTGCAATTGATGTGTTAAAATTGTTAATATCCCCTACCCATGTACCCCTTATATGAATGTGTAAATACCTAAAGATAGGAGCGTTCGTTATAATGTTTATATTGTCTTGCCTCCTGTGCTATTATATGTTGTGTGGTATGTTCTTGGAAGTATAATGTGGTCTAAGAGTTGGCTGCCTCAAGGAGTAAATGATAGCCATTATGTGATCATGTTGACCAATGTACACAGACTCTCACTTACATGCATGTTACAAGTAGTATAGGTCATTATGTTTAAATTAAAGGTAGTTCTCATATTCACTAGTGTCCACTACTATTTATGTAAAGTATATGTATGTGAAGTATGTTATGTATTCCTTACTACGATTACTTGATAGGTGTACTAGTATGGGACCTTGTCTATACATTGCACAAGTGTATCTTGATAGGATAGTTCCTAAGTTTGGTTTCTATATATATGAAAGATGAATATTTGAGCATGGTATGAATATGATTTATATGAAAGAATGAAGTATGAATGTGCATAGTGTCTTAGTGGGTTTATATGAAAGGATTGATTATATAGTTATGTCTCTAGACTTATGCATTGATATATGAACTTGTTACTTAATGTGTTATGTGAAAGGTTTGCTCACATATATATATACACACACACACACGTATGAAGATCTAGTCAAGATAGGGGCCTTGAATGGTGTACTCATGTGTACCCTAAACTAGATTATACTTTACATATGCTATGTTAATGTGAATGGATTCTTTACATGATTTAGGTTGACGAATTTCCATATAGTACCTATGTGTTAATCATATGAGGGGATGACTCTCCTAAACCTATGATTTATAAAGTAAAAATAAAATAAAGGTTTTCAATAAATGGAACTTAGCTTAGCACGGAGTGAACTTGAATATGAGTGTGTGTCCCTTCCCATGGCAGAAAGGTTGGTCACCATAAATCTCAGGAGCTTAAAAACCACAATGTTTCAATGGGTATATATAGGGTTTCCATAAATGAATAACTACAATGCCTAATTCTATCATAAAGAGGGGTTTCACGTGTACCTCAAAGTTCCATAACTATGTTGCCACCATAGCTAGTGGTTTTCACCTAAAAAGCTATGTCTCATTTGGTTCTACTTTGGCTGGTAGACCACCCTTTATCGGTGTGGGGTTTTATGACACTGGATTCCATGTTTACCATCAGATGGTCTATGCCGGTTAAGGCTATAGTTTCTGTAAAATAAAATGGACAATGGAAGTTAAATGAATAGGACCCTAAATAGAATGACTTAAGGGAGGTTACTTAGGATAGGTGGAAGTAATGAATTCATCTATACATTGCACCAGTAGCTCCTTAGGAAATTCTAGGAAGGTGTTCTAATGCATGTCACTATGTATATGTTTCCCTATGCATGACATGGGTGCGAAACAGTGAATCCGATGTTGTATAACCTTACACCAAAAGAAGGAGTTCTACCTTGACAAAGTAGAACATTAACATCATGCTAGCATATTAAGTGATATCACTTGCTAGATCCTATGGGTCAAATATAGTTTTTTGGAACATGGAGACATATATGGAAACCCTTTTTATGCAAAATGGGGTATTGTAGTTACCTACCTCGTGAGGACTATGGTGAACAAGCCTTCCCACATTGAGAAGGGGAACCCTTCAGCTAAGTTCACTCGGTGCTCAGCTAAATTACCTTTATTGAAAATCCTTTATTATTATTACTTTATAAAACATAGGGTTTAGGTGATTAACTCCTCATATTCTTACCTCATTGTAAATAGATGAGAGAGTCCTTTCATAAACGTAAATCATGTGGCAAAATCTTTGACATCGACATAGCATATTTAAGCACCATCTAGTTTAGGATACTATTGAGTACGTCTTTCAATAGACCCTCAACATACTAGATGATCATACATACATCATAGAAATGTTTTCATGTGTATGTGTACATATATTTGAGAAAACCTTTCACATAAACACCCGTAGACCACACGTGTACATACTCTACTTTGTTCAAGCATAAGTGTATAGGTGTAACTATATGAGCAATACTTTTAT
Organism: Solanum pennellii; assembly: GCF_001406875.1. Taxonomy (NCBI): domain Eukaryota; kingdom Viridiplantae; phylum Streptophyta; class Magnoliopsida; order Solanales; family Solanaceae; genus Solanum; species Solanum pennellii. The sequence continues at coordinate 36,280,789 of NC_028646.1, forward strand.
ATAAACACATTTAGACACTACGCATATTCATACTTCATCATATCATATACTTGACAACATAGCATATAAGTCATATTCATAACATATTCATGCATTCATATTCATGTACATAAATTACAACCTTGGAAATATCCTATCAAGGCACACATGTGCAATGCAAAGACAAGGTCCCATACCCTTGTCCATACTAGTACACCTATCAAGTAATCCTAGTAAGGTATACATAACATACTTCATGGACATATACTTTACATGCATAATAGTATACATGAATGCATATGAGAATATCCTTTCATTAGACACCATGAACCCATATTATTTATAACAATGCATGAAGTGTAAGTGTGTATACATTGGTCAAATGATCAAATAATGGCAATCAAAATCACATTGAGGCAGCCACCCTCCTGACACCACAATGCACATCAATGTATATACCACACAACACAATTTAGCATAGGAGACAAGATAACTTAACACTGCATCCAAGACTCCTAACCTTGATGAATGACACACATTCAAATAGGGGTACATAGGTAGGGGTGATACTACACAAGACTATATAAACATCAATCATGTAGACCATACCTAACCCTAACTTAGCCGTTCACATGCTCATAATATTAGCAACACACCCTAGATCATAACTAGAATGGAAGACTACGAATAATATTTAACATTGGGTGATCATCATCACCACACATTCATAATAAAATTGCTTTCAAGTCTATGATAACCTCACATATACATTGACAATAATATAAACACCTCTACCATAAGTGGACAATACCACACAATGCAGTACAAGGAAAATTCAACTAGCAATTCTATAGAAAAGTAGAGGAATACAATAATCTTACCAATTTACCAAGCTTTGATCATCATTGATCAATAGTAATAATTATTCTATATTACCGGTATAAGGAAGTAGCTAAAAGTTCAATAACATAGACGAAATCATGCTTCAACCACCCTAGAATCAAGGTCACATTATGTACACTACCATCAATTCTATAAAAGGGGAAGGAACATAGGCCAAACTTTCCAAACCTCCCGACGGTTGATCCTTATTGATCAATTACCCAACAATTCATCATCAATTTACATATACGAATATATAACTAATCAATTCATTACAATCTAAACGTATTTCGATCATCTAATCAAGATCAAAAGACTGACATTATATCAAAATTTGAGAATTTGGGAGAATCATGGGTTCATCATTAAATTGGATTGAAATTCAACTCTAAAACATTATATAATCATAAAGTTATAATAAACATATTTTTGAAATCAATTTGAGAAAGAACCCATGCCTAGATTGAAAATTGGGAATTTTGGTCTTTGAATCACTTTTGAAATTCATCGATTAAACTCCTTAGATGAATGGATAACCAAGGATAAAGGATAACCATGCTTTATTGATTGAAGACCCATAAAATTGGAGAAGAAATCGTTCAAAAAAATCATCTTCTACCTTGAGCTTGAATTTTCCTTCCAATGGAGGTTTGAGAGAATTTGGAAGAGAAGAGAGCTTTTGGGATTTTTATTTCTAATTGGGTGTTGGGGTTTTGTCTTGGGAAAGGGGTTATATAAGTCCTAGAAACTTTTCATAACCGAATTCAAATTACCCAAAATACCCCCACACTTATTCGGACTTTAAGAAAAATCAGAATTAACTTTCATTTTTGAAATCTTCATCGTCGAACAAATCCGCATCGCGGAGCTGTTCCCACATCATTTTTATAAATTAGATTTTCGGGAAGTAGACTGGGCGTTGTGTCCGGATGCGTATCAATGTTTTGGCCTATGGAAACCCTAGTCAACGAAGCGAATCTATTTCACCAAGGAACAAAAGTTGTCGCCTTGGGCAGCTTGTTAGCCCAAGTTGGGTCCTCCTCAAGGACCACTTGGGCGGTCCTTTGGGGTCATGCACAGATGTTTCGATCATAAATGGACTCGTATACATGTTTGAGCCCTATCCTATATATTTTAGCACCAAAAACACATAAAACATACCAAGGCACACTAAAACACACTAGCACATTTCAAGGCTAACTTTCTATTGTCTTCGACGTTTGACCTCCAAACCACTTCAAATCAATCATATCTATAGTAAAACACTTTATTAACATGTTATTTAATTTTTTAGGCACATGTAAGGCTCTAGACACCTTAATTAATTTTGAGAGACCTTACAAAATCCCCCACTTTGGAACATTTGTCCTCGAATGACACATGGGTCACTTTTAAAATACTTTCAAGGACTCAAGGAACCATAAAGAAGATGACATTATTCAACACATAATCACATACAAGTCAATGTACCAATCTTACAACGAAAACCAACTTCAAATCATTTTTGCACTCAATGCAACAAAAGCAAGAAAAATCTTTGTTCACTCATTTTTTAAATGCATCAAAAATATAGTTTCTTTTCATGTTCATAGGAGCAACATACTTCTCCTAATTAAAGCATGGTCTTTTCTTTTAATTTCATTAAGACCTCAGAATGCAACAACCTTTAAGTCACTCATTGGCAAGTTTAACATCACTCAAGAAGCAAACAAGCACTCATACTTCAATGCACAAAGACTTGAGTTAAGTAGATCAATAAAGATCCTTATCATTTAGACATAATTCCATGAGGGTCATACTCAACTATACCATGCTTAGTTACGTTTACGGAGAAATTTCCTTCTCCTCAACACACTAACATGTCTTCATGAGATATCATACAAGCAATGAACAAAGTTCAATTCATTTTGAGTGAGAAAATCTCAACTTCTAACCAAAACATTCTCACATTTCCTTACTAGTGAAGTCAAAATGGTAAATCACACCATACATATAACAACAATATGAAATCATATGAAAAAATTTTAATTTCTATCGTGACAATTGGCTAAACATACCTTCACTTTTTAAGAGTGAGCCTACAATCATATTTCCCAAGCCATAAATGTCATATTATTTTCAAGAGACTCATCACTTTTTATTTTAATGAGACTCAATTTCTCATTGATGGCTTAAAACACCACACATTAAATCTGGCATCAAACATGCTTCTTACCTTATATCATGGATTTAAATGCACAACTAACATATAAAGATGTACCACAACATGAGAAATCATGAATTTGATCAAAAACCATTTTTTCATGTAATTTAGTATCTTCAAAACATACATAACATCGTGTCAATTAAGACATACATAACATATGGAGAACATGCAACTTATACTTTTATGCAAGACTCCTATCATGAACAAGCTTCTAGGAACTCTTTATTTCAAGATCAAATAAGAACAAAAGGACATGATAGGGATATCTACAACCTTACTACTCACATCTTCATTCCCCACTTAGGGTAAACCTTATCAAATTCCCATAAACACCAAGGTCAAAGGAAGTCAATACAAACCTATATACTCCTTAGACAAGAACATTTAATGTTCATTAAGGATTTTCACTCCTAATCTTTTATTAAGATCCTACTGACTCCATCATCAAGTGGAAATACCTTAGGGGAAACAATAGAGGAGACTTAGCCATAAGCCCTCTTTATTTTCTTTCAACAATACGCAAGGTAATTTCTAGGTCATTTCAACCAACACTATAACCTTTGGAGGAAACTTCCAACCAATAAAACCTAGGTACAACCTAAGCATATCCTCAATTGGTCATACTAAAGATCAACATAAAAAGGCAGCTCCCACTTTAAAGTAGGTCAACATTAATTCTCTCCTCCTCTTTATGGTTTAAAGTATACACATCACTTTAAGTCAACCTTAGGGATAAGCATAATGCCAACTTGTGGAATAAAACCCTTCCTTCCTTTTACATTACTATGAGAATAGGTTCATGAGGGAACAAGTCAACTAATCGTAAGGGTTCTCCCACTACTAACATACTTCACAATCACCTTACAAGGTAAGAACAATTCCTTTACTTCTAGAATCAAGCCTACATAAAAGACTCCAAACCACACAAGGAAACTATGAAGAATCACCAACATAAAAGGCAACATTTTTACATAAACAAAGGCAACATGCATCTTTATCTATTTAACACACTTCTCCAAAGAATTTCAAAATCAAACCATAATATTAAACTATCTTCGTGTAAAATCATAAGGCTACTTATCATCCCAAACGAAAACTCAATTCCACTAAACAACTCTTATAAAGATATAACTATATCATAACATAAATCTTCACATAACATGACATTTCTCATAAATCACATATATAGCAAAAATTAGCACCATATCAACACATGTTAATTAAAACTTCACATAAACTCATCAAACCATAAACAAAGTTAAGCATCAAAACTCACCTTTTCTCCCTCAAGGATAGAGATACCATCTCATCCAAGCAATCACATCTACAAGACCACCGGATAAGAAAACATAAGAGAGAGATCAAATAGAGTTAAGTTCTACGGCACAATATAAGAATAGTGAAGAAGGGGAACTCTAGCTTCCTATAGCCTCTCGCTCATAGATGTGTTGCGACTCAGCAGCGATGAACGATACTCTACTACACATGGCAATATGAGACTTTGGACCCTAAAACCACTTTTATAACCTGATGCTCTAATAACATGTTTGTCATGACCGGGGAGCACCCCTAGAAGTAACATGCCATACTTGACCTCTCAAAGGTCTTATACAAGCCCAAAGTTATCAATCATTTCATTGTCATAGGTAAATTTAGCGGAAAATTTAAAATATTATTAGAAGATCATATGTTAGATCATCACTTATACTATATAGATAAAATATAATATTTACATAGTTGGACTCTAAGTTTCTTGGTCATCTTAGACTCAACATCATTAGAGTACATTAGGGACATGACCCTTCTAAAATGAAATATTACTAAGCTATTACATTACTTTACATAAAACATGACATAGGAAATCCTTGAACATAAGGATCCCTTTCCTCAAGCTTGGGTAACACATATCAAGACCTTCTTCTTAGAGTTATTTTTTAAGCACTCATAACCTACACTTTGTTTAAAAAGATTAAGATGAATAGTGTTAGTACAAGAATGCGCTAAGTATGAAAACCATGCAAAAGCATGCATTTAAAGAGGACATTTATTTTGAAACCATGCATCATGCCTTCTTGTAAAACATCATAAAACATGATACTATAAGCATCATAAAATTCACATACTTTATATAGGCTTATTCAATAGTCATAACATCATAATAACAGAGGTGGTTAAGAATTGGCCTACACTTTTTACTCACACCAAAATTAGAAGTTTCTTGGGTTTAGGCGTGTATTTAGGAGGTCTGTGGATAGGTTTGTGTTGATTGCTTCTCCATTAAAATCCTTGACCCAAAAGAGTGTTAAATTTGAGTGGATTGGGGCATGTGAAAGAAGCTTCTAATTATTGAAATATATACTTACCTTCGCTTTGTTGTTTATTTTACCGGAGGGTACCAAGAGTTATGTGATATATTATGACGCTTCCCTAGTAGGTTTGGGTTGTGTACTTATGCAACATGGTAAGATAGGATGGTGTACTAGGTTCCAAGGTAAATTGTGTGTACTAGATATTGATAACATGAGGGGTAAAGTTTTAGAAGAAGCTCATGGGTCCCAATATTCTATTCATCTGGGTGCCACCAAAATGTCTCGTGATCTTTAAGAATTCTATTGGTGGGATGGTGTGAAAAAGGACATATATGAATTTGTGACTAGGTGCCCAAACTGTCAACAAGTATGCCGAGCATCAAAAGCGGAGTGTTTCGACTCAAGTAATGAATGTTCCAACTTTGAAGTGGGAAGACATTAATATTGACATCATAGTGGGTTTTCCTCGAATACATAGGAAAAATTAGTAAATACGGGTTATTGTGGATAGATTGACAAAATCAGCTCACTTTATCCCCGTTAAGTCTACTTATTCGGCGGAGGAGTACGCTAGATTGTACCTCAATAAGATTGTGAGGTTTGATGGTATCCCTTTATTAATCATATAGGATAGAGGTTCTCAATTCACCTATATTTTTTTGAGGCCTTTTCAAAAAGTGTTGGGTACTCAAGTGAAGCTTAGCACCGCTTTTCATCCACAAACAGATGGTCAAGCGGAGTTTACAATTCAAATCCTAGAAGATATACTTAGATATTTCGTATGTATTTCTAAGAAAGTTGGTACGATCAGCTACGGTTGACTGAGTTCTCATATAATAATAGCTACCATTTAAGTATTTCTATGGCCCCTTTTAAATCACTATATGGTAGGAGGTTTTGGTCTCCATTTAGGTTGTTTGAGGAAGGGGAGTGTTCACTCCTTGGTCCCGAGATGATCGATAAGGCCTTAGAGATGGTTTGGATGATAAAGGATAGGTTAAAAAGAACCTATAGTTGCCAAAACTCATATGGCGGAAATTGAAGAAGAGATTATTAATTTGAAGTTAGAGATAAGGTCTACTTGAAGATTTTACCCATTGAAGGGTTAATGAGATTTGGCAATAAGGGGAAGCTTATTCCTCGGTATGTCGGCCCCTACGGGTAAGGAAGGTGATGATTTGGATTTACCACGTGAACTAGCCCTGGTTCAACTCGTATTTCATGTCTCCATTCTTATGAAGAATATAGCTGACCCCGTATCCATTCTCCTGTTTGAAGGGTCAGGTGTGAATAAGAACCTTGCCTATGAATAGGTTCCATTGGAAATTCTAGATCACCAAGTGAAGAAGTTGAGTTACAAACAGGTGGCCTTCGTAAAAGTCCTATGGAGAAACCATCTAGTTGAGAGAGCAACATGGGAGGCCGAGGCCGACAAGAAGTCCCCTTAACCCCATATCTTTACTCAAAATTCTAGCCATAGTTGAGGTTAGTAATAACCTTGAAATGGAAATAACGAATTATGTAAATTTTTACTTGTTTTGATACTATGTGCATAGCTTTGTAATGGTTTATGCAAAAATGAATTGTTCATCAAAAATGCTCTTTTTCTTAACTTGCACTTATTTGTTCTCTGTATAGTTGCCTTTAATGTAATGGTATTTAGCAATGGTAATGTATTTTTAAAGAAGGTTGTCATAAGTTGATCTTGATGATCATATTGAGCTCAAGTTGATATAGAAAAGGTAGTTCCTCATGTTGTGATGTTGAGCTCTTATATGTGTTATATTGTGATTTGAGTTGCTAGGTGTAAATGTAATGTTTATGTGTTGAATGGAATTGTGAATTACACCTATGATTTGTGATTCATGATGTAATATATTGTTGGTTGGGTTGCCAGTCTTGAGTCTTCTTAATACCCTACAAATGAATTTAGTGGTATTCGGGGACAAATGTTCTTATGGGGGGATAATGTAATACTCCAAAAGTCTATGACTTGGTGTAGAGGATCATTGTATGAACTAAGACTCAAAACACTGTTTTTGAATACTTAAATAATGTATTGAAACTAATTTGGATGTGTTAGAGTCAAAATGTTAAGAAACGACCATGATGTTTGGAGAATTGTAAAATGTGTGCTAGTGTGCCTTGGCATGTTTCAATGTGTTTTAGGAGTCGGAATTTAATGAAATTTAGTGGAAAGGTGTTAACACATATTAGAGTGTGTCTAGGGTCAAAATGTCTTTGTACGATATAACGACCCACAAGTACACCCTAAAAGTTAGAGAATTCTTGAGCCGCTACACGGAAAATGAGACTTCAAGAAGTCTCATTAAAGCCACTCGTATCATTAAATGCATAATAAAAACATTGTAAAATGAGTATGAATTTAAAACTTTCTTCACACACAAAGAACTCTTTCCATAACAAATACGCAAGCGGAACGCTTAAAACATTAAACCTTTACAACATCTCATTGAACCATCTAAATTTTGGAATACACAACACTTGGGACTAAGCCCATACAAGCCATAAAATAAAGACTAAGACATAAAGGAACTAGTGGCTATTGTCATCGAATCGATGAGGACTCACAAATACTTCATCTTCAACCCTTAGAACTGATCCATCCTCCATGGCATATCAAGACTTACAATACCCTATACTTTAGTCAAAAAGAGAAAAGAAGGGGTAAGCACATTAGATGCACTATGTATAGAAGCCATTCAAAAACCTATGAAAAAAGGACATTTAGTAAATAACATACTTTTCGTGAACTTCTATTAAAACATCATACTATAAGCATAGGAACAACACCATAGAAACACATAAGAAGTCACATAAGCAATTTATCACATTTTTGGGAAAACATTACAGTGAACTAGTTAACTATTACAGTGAATTCCTTTACTATTACATTGAAGCCTATCAACTTCACATAGACACTATCTAGCATGTAATCTTCTCACTAAAAGCTATCATAAGATTTACTTAAGTAAGACAAAGAGAGACCTTCCATACAGCCTCTCTAGGCACACCTAAATGATCCTTAAGACCACCTATGATGAGATATATACACTCAAAATACACCAATCCATAAACATGAGATCCTCCTACCAAAGGTGATTCTAAGGTTCACTTGAGGGAGTTGTGAAGATACCGTTCATACAATCCCTTGCACACACACTTAAGAGATCCCATGGATTACCTAGGATAACATCATTCTCACTTAATACAGTACCATAAATATAATATGATATTCTCCTTTCCAAAGGTTATCAAAAGACTTACTTAAGTAAATCAAGAAGATAACATTCATGATTGACCTCTTCAAGATTACCTAAATAATCCTTAAGATTACCTAAGTTTGGATCATTTCTACATAATCAACCAACATTCCTAACTGGAGTCATTCTTAAGACTTATCTAGGTAAGATACGAAGTAACCATTCGTATGCCCTCTTAACACCTTAACTAAATAACCCTTAACTACTCCAGATAAATACTTATTCATTAAAGATGCTTTGTTAACTTAAGTCATTACATTCATTAGTTAATTTAAGACTCCTTCATCTCATAAGGACATTCAAGTAATGGTCTTGGAGAAGACCTAGGGACTCTCATTAACATCTTCAAAACCTAAAGTGCAATGTCTAGATAGCGTTCCATACCACCACCTAAACTTCATAGAATTTCTCTAATGGTAGTAGGTATCCCATATGATGAGAATAGGCCATATCCTACATAGACCATGGTATCAAATCATGGAATCTGGAGTTGTAACCTACTTCGATGGAGGGTGTTCTACTTGCCAATGGTAGAACCTTGACACATCCCATGTAGGCACATGGTTAAGGAATATGAAGAGCTTAATTTGTACTCTAGTCTCATTCTTCACTAGACCTACTTCCCAAACCATCATCACTCGGTGCTAACCTTTGTTCTCATAGAATAATTTATATTAATGGTTCATACAAAGGAGTTCCATATGAAGTTCATAACCCAATCACATTAACCCTACAAAATTGGTCCCCTAGGGCTGCCTTACAATGGCGAAAAGATAGGTCTTAATGATTTTTATAAGGATGATATGATGTTGTTCTAGTCAACCAACCTTAAGTCCATCATTCATTACATGAAGGATACCATTACGGCTTTCGACTTAAATGTTGATAACTCTAAAGGACCTTCTTAGCATAATTCAAGGTCTCATGTAATTCATACATACAAGACTAAGAGACTTTAGCATCCTAAGTCGATACATCTCATCTTCACATTCTTACATGTATAAAGTAAGGGACACAAGTCTACCACACAAGACACTACTTTCTCATATCACATGAAAGAAGTCATCGTGGACTAATTAGTCATATATATCCATTTAATTAGTCATATATGACTTCATTATATAACATCACATAAGAGGAATCATAATATAATCACTCACACAAGATCATATAAGAACTATAAGACACCTTACTGTTAATCTTCCCAAATAGCACCTATTATCTATCATTCTTCAAACCACTTGTTCATAAAATTCGTAACATCTTAGACATGATTACATTACTTCACATTATACATTCGTATAAGTCTTAAACATGGTACTAATAAATTTCATAAAATAATGCTGACAAGGCCACATCTTTCACAAAGGTAACAGATAAACACCGCAACCATAAGTGGACCATACCAAACATCATTGTAATACAAAATCTATATATAATATTAAGAGAGTTAGGGAAGCATACCACCCATCCAATCTCACAACTTCAATCCATAGCTAAATCAACCAACAAAATACTAAAAGGCCCTTACCCATGGCCATGAACATCAATTAAATTCAATAATCTTAACATACAATGTATCTAAGAATATACAATACTCATTTGATCAATTTGAGACAGCCTATAAACCATACAATCATTACTACACATAATGCAAGAGCCCATAACAATCTACACATAAATTCATTATTAGTCAAGATCAATCTACCCATATTTTAGTTAAATTGAGAGATTTGAGATGTTCAAGGGTTAATGGATAATTTCATTGGAAAACATAAATTATACATCAATAATATCATATCTTACTGTTTGAAAACGTTTCATGCAAGAACCCAAGACTTTGAGTAGAAATTGGACTTTTCATATTTTTGAAATCTTTAAAATTGACTCTAAGGTGATAGAAAGCCTTACATGAAGAACTCCTATACCTTATTAGAAGAACGCAATGATATCTGAAGAAAACACTTTATTGAAGATGGATTTTCACCATGAGCTCTCATGGAGGTTTTTGGAGAAACTTTGGGAGGAAATGGCTTTTGATCTAGGTGCTAGGGTTTGAATGAGAGTTTAATGACTTATATACTCTTAAAATACATATAAACACCTAAAATAACTTTCCTTCTATTTTATAAGACTTGGGATGAATTTCCCAAAAAACCCCAAGTCTTCACAGAAAAACTGGCAGAATTGCAGCACAGACGCCCTAACATTCACGGTCCGTGGGTGAGACCACGCCCCATCGATGGGGTCCGTTGGTTGTGACTGTAGATTCTCAACCTGTATGCTACATTACTCCATCAATGACAACCATCTATGGAACTTTTTTTGATCGACTGGTCGTCGTTTGGGGCAGTCTATTGCCACTGCCTTGCAGTGTCGATCTCCAAGTTAGGGTTGTCATTCGAGGGCCCCATCTGGGTCCTAGGTGAAGTCGTACCTGGATGTTAAACCTCTAAATACACAAGTATAGGTATTATAAACATCTACAAGTAATTTCAAAATCAAACAAGCCACCCAACATGACAAAACACATCAAAACTCATAAGGACGTCGAATAGCTCTTTCGAATGTCACAGATGTTCTTCGACGTTTGACCTCAAAACCTATGCAAACTCCATATACTTATTCTAAACACTAGTATAAAACATATAAGGACCTCATAAACTTATTGCACACACATAAGAACATGAAAACACATAGGGCACATAGGTGAGTAGTCGTCGAACCTCTTCGTCGTCCCTTGACGTTTGACTTCAAACTTAACCTAAATCTTTAGCAACTGAATCAAACATAATTTTAAACCATATTGAAACTTCAAAACATCATTTCACACACATTAGGCCCTAGTTTCACCTACGTCATTTTTGGAGGTGTTTCATAAGACTTCCCAAGGACCACCCTTAGGGTTCTTGGAGAGGATCCTACATTTAGACCAAAAATAATCTAATTGACAGTGGTGAAACGATGAGTTAATCGATAAGTCGTCGAAGGGAAATGGCCCTTCGATGGTGGTCGTTGGAAAAGATTTAGATTATTCAAAACAAAGGCTCAAAAGCAAGTCTCTAATCCAAACCACAGATAACCAGGATGGTCCATGGTTTGATCAACGCCGTGTCGACGTAGTGTTGTTGATTGAGGACATGGTACCCTTTCATGTTTCGATCACGGTTATTAAACTAACTTATTTAGTTAACTAATTAGTCGGGGGTTAAGGGATGGTTAATTTAATTATTTAGGGACTGTATAAGGGTTCCAACTCATTAAACTAACCTAACTTCTTGAATAATTCCAAAACCCCACTTAGCTCCAACTTCTCTCTAGATTTTATCTTCCCAAACTCAAACAAATAGAAAAAGAAAAAGAACTAGAAAAAGAATTAAAAAATAAAATAAACGAAGTACGACAAAAATTAGATGAAGATCTTGAATTAAATGAAATAAATGAAATAGATGAAAATGAAAATGACCAAAAATCGGAAATAAGTGATATAAGTGAAACATATA
>NC_028646.1:36304318-36309401 GCF_001406875.1 Solanum pennellii
GATAAGTTTTTATTTAATACTTTTTCCATTTTTAATTTTTCTTTTTGGCTTTCACATAATTGTGTAAACCATTGAGATAAGAATTTTATTCTAGATCCTAAAGTATCTGTAAGCCCTTCATTCTCCCAATCTTTAATTACTTTTGTACTAAATGGTTCTGGTAATTTTGTAAAATATTGGTGTCTTACTTCTTTTGCTTCATTAAGATTATATTTTGCTTTGTAGTAATATTCTTTAAATGCGCAAGTGTATTCTTCTATAAAGCACATTTTACATATAGCTAATTTTGTCATAAGTTGCCTGTTTATTATTTTTTCTTTATTTTGTTCTTTTACATCTGTGGTCATTCCTCCGAATTCACTTCTTATCGTTATTTCGTATTTATCTAATATTTCTATATTTGTTGCTAAAGAAGATCCATCTAATTTTGTATTATTTCTAAGTACTTCTAAACTTTCTGGGGGTAGATTTTCTATCCATTTTATTTTTGCAACACGANTACAACTGGAGTAAGCTGAGAAGAAGAAGATAAGGAAAAATAGGCTATATGTAAAAAATTAGTCATAGTCATTGTCGGCCATTTGGCCAAAGTTTATTTTGTTTTCTTGTAAAAAAAAATAAAAATGTCGTAAAGTAAATAGTGTCAGTAGGTCTTAATCATAAATAGTAAGAGTCAAGTTACTGTGTAAATAGTAAAGGTCAAGTAACTGTGTAAATAGTAAAGGCCAATCGTCCTTTAGCAAAGACGAAAGGTCATTATGTATGTGTATATAAGAGGCATTTGCCTTCATAAATAAATCAGTCTTTCACTCTTAGGATTCCTTTGCCCAAGAGGCCCTTTCAACTATGGTTTTCAAACTTCCCCAAGACTAGTGTTTCAGTCTAGACATGGGTTCACTTCTCAAAACAAAATTGTTATTCAATTATGATTAATTATGGCCTTCTGTCATTTTTTAATTATGTAATTTCCCCTTGAAACTTTGTCCTTCCCTCAACTCACTTTATCTTGGAATTCTATTGTAATAACGGAAGATGATGATTATATTACAATGTAGAATGATAATTGCTATGAGTTACATCTTGAATTTAAATTGATTATGCCACTACCAAAAAAAGTGTTTAGCGACAGACAAAATCCATCACTATATGATTAATATCCATCACTAATCAGGATTAGTGTCGAATTAGCAACGGAGTATTGACTGTTACTATTACTCTCGTTAGTAAGCTCTTAGTTACGAAAAATTAATTTTGTCACAAGTTTAGCGACGTCATAGTGACGAAACATTTCCATCGCCATATGTTAACTATGGAGTTAGTCGTCATTATATTTACATAATTTTTGGCTAATTTCATAATTATATGACGAAAAATGGTGTTTGATCACAAGTTTAGCGACGTCACAGTAACGAAATATTTTTGTCGCCACATGTTAGCGATGGACTGATTCATCATTATATTTTTATAATTTTTGTTGCTAATTTCAAAATTTCTTTCTTTATTTTGGATAAATTTGCAACGAAATTTCCATCGCAACATATTTTCTTACAACATATTGGGCCTTTAATAATTCATCCTAGACATTCTTTTCATAGCAACGACAAAAAAGTCGAATAATTTTTTGCTAAAAAATGTTCTTCTAAAATTATTTGATTCGGCTACTTTAAATATGCAGTGCAGAAATAAATTAAATTAAAATTACTAAACAATCAAAAATAACAAACATTCATAAAACATAATACTCATAGACGATTCATAATATATAAATATAAAACTCCAAAACCACCTATTTCTGGTTTAAAATATCCAAAGAAAACAATCAAGTACTCTTAAATGAACCTACGTTCATCAAAATGTTACTACGTGCGATTTGTACTTTCAAAAAGGTATGACATTATCGAAAAGTAAAGTTGTGGGAGACTAAGGGATAACATGGTCAATTGAAATTAAGGTATCAACCTCGTCCACATTACCAGTAGAGACATGGGTGCCACAGTCTATGGATTACTAACTCGTTCGTATTTTTTGTCGATGTTGTTTGAGAAAATAGAGGTGGTAATGATGATGAGCCATAAAGATTCTACTTATTTTTTCTTACTTACATTGATCTTATTGAAACTATCTAATTACTATATAAATCCCACAAAATTGATGACGAACAAAAGGTATTGAATCATTACAGTTAATTTACAGCACAAAGAACACTTTCCAGTGTGTGAGGAACTAGAGCAAGAAAAGAATTTGGAGCTAATACTACATTTTATCAGCAACAAACAAAAACACATTACATGAAAAACTTCAACAATTAATCTTTTTATGAAAGTGAAAAGAAGAAAAAGAAGAAGAAGAAGAAGAAGAAGAAGAAGAAGAAGAAGAAGAAGAAGAAGAAGAAGAAGAAGAAGAAGAACAAGAAGAAGAAGAAGAAGAAGAAGAAGGGGAAATAGAACACTTACTGGATGTCTATGTCTTTCTTCGAGCATCACATACACCGGATGGTTTACCTTCAAAACAAAGGAGAATTAGAGCAAATAGATGAAGGAGACATAAAGCTAAGACATAGGAAAAATTCAATCACTTACTGAGTTGGTTTGCTGCTGCCATATATACTATGGACATAACAAACCCATTGTATTATATAATATTAGATTACCTTAACGGCTGTTCTGTTTTTCTGTAAGATATATATTTTCTTTTTTATTGTAAATTAGGTTTATGATTATTTTATGTGACAAAAACTGATAAGTTTTGAATAAATAACTCTAAGAAAATCTTCTACTATTCTGTTAATACTTCATTAGTTCATTATATATTTGGACAAGTAGGCTTGTTTAAAAACGTTGAGAATTGGGTAGCAGGGTAATATTCATTTTAGATATGAAAATATGTTTTTATAATTATTTAGTTTTTGTGTTTTATGGAGGAATTAGGATGTGAACGGTGTATATAGGGATTTCTAGTTTTTTATGTTCTATTAAGCCTGTATTACAAAATTGTTTTGTCCATTTTATATCCCTCTATACTCCTTTCCTCTTTCATGTCTTCCAATTTGTTCGTAGATAAGGTAAAAATTAGTTTGTATTCTGAAAATTACTTAACTACCAACGCAACGTCTCTCTTGAAATCAACAACTTCCCAGTATCGACAATATTTCCAACTTAAAGTTCTTTTGAAGCCATATTTGTGTGAATAGATTGTGTTAGTAGTTTACTTACAGGTTTCTGCTTTGTTTTTCATTTTTGGGATCCACTAGCTTGCTTTTTAGATACTGACTAGATATGAATTTCTCAAATGCTATTAGTACATCTCCTGTAAACTAGCAGAATTTGTTTTTTGATTACATTTTTCATCAGGTTTTGATTTGTGGGTCATTTACAAAAAAATGAGATTAGAACTTTTCGAATCCATCCAACGACTAATGTAGGGATCGCATTTGGTTCTTTGGATATGCAACTTTAAAATTTGAGGAAATTTTTGACACAAAATTGACAGAGTTTGATCATTCTAAGAAACTTCAGCCATCAAAGCTTGCTCATATACAGAATGTCACTGAGGGTCATAGCAATACAAAAATAGTCAAACTAAATTAAGTTCTACAAATGAACCACAGAACACTAACAAACTCAAGTGTGTCGGATAAGATAAAAAATCCTTCCAAATTTCAGGGAATCAAGTAATTTCGAGGTGATTTTTAAAGCATAAAACGTATTTAAACACACAATAAAACAAATAATCTCAGAAAATCATGGTAACAATTTCAAAAGCTAAAAGGAACTCCTACTTATCAAAGCAAACACATGAAAATTAGAGAAATTACCACAAAGTAGAGAAGCAAAGTCTGCGGGCTGAAAGACTTGTCCCGTGAGCATTGCACAAGAATATTAGTAATTGTATTATCGAAGGTCGTTTCTATCGTATCTTAAAATTTTAAAGTGTTCTCCTCTGCAAATTCTTACTAATTTTCACAATTTTCTCCCAACTTCTCCTCAAAGAAAAAAAAAACCTACTGCTTAATACTAAGCGAATAAATATAGAGGGAAAATTTAGGGTTTGGGGAAAAATAGGGGAAACGGATAAGGAGGGTCGAATCCCAAATGTAAACCTCCAAAAGCATTCATCATTCACGATAAACCCCCTTTTTTAGAATTCAACTCCATTCTAGAAGAGGAAAGAAGAACGGACGGGTTAGATGAGTTCCATCATCCTCTGGCACGACGTGGCTTCATCTCCCAGCCTCAAGGACCAGGTCGGAGTTCTCCTACAGCAGCTTCTTTTGTTGCACTTCTTTGTACTACTGAAGAGGTAAAAAGAAAAGACGACGAAGATTTGCAACGTACTGCCTGTTTGCAAAGACGTCGTGAACTCTCTTTGAACATTGGAGTCGTCATTTAATTGTTGTTCTATTTGTTTCAATCGAGTGTGAAGTTATTGTAAAAATGGCTTCTACGAATTGTTGTTAACGTCTTCTAGAAATAACATTGTTGGGTTCCTTCTTTTGTGAAGGGAAAGGGATTTGGGGCGGGCCTTTGTACTAGTGGGTTGCTGTGTAAATTTTGGTATAGCTAATGTATTGTTTGGAATGGGTCTACTGGTATTGAATTGGGATGGTTCGGTTGGAAAATAGAAAGGGAAAATAGTTTAGGCCGAAAACTTGGTCTTGTAATAATGTTAAAGTGTAACAAAACTTGCAACTTAAGAAAACGATCATACGAAGTTCAAATGTAACCAAATTGAATTGACATTTTAATCGAATAAGTTAGTTGGTAATATAGAAAAAAATAAATAAAATGAATTCATAAAAATAATTAATGAGATTCACAATTTTTCAATAAAAATAATAATTAACTTGATTGTAAAATAATTAATTTGAATATAAACTACATGATTCGAATTTAAAACCAAAATTCAAACTAAAACTGATCAATAAAATATTTATATTAACAATATAGAACTATTTTGATATGATTTTCGAGTATTTATAAAATGTACTAATTACATCAATAGTTATGTGAAATGTATTTACTAATTATAAACTATTGATCCACTCGAAAGGTGTAGTTGCTTACTATATATATATATATATATA